>NC_133398.1:59644349-59947379 GCF_047511655.1 Castor canadensis
TTAGAGTTTATTAATTTTTCTTCCATCACCCAGCCACATACCATGTATATGCAAATTCTTGATACAATATTGCATCATGTATATCCATATTTGTTGGCCACAAACTCTAAGTACCTATGAAAGTACAGATAAGCAAACACATATAAACCAAAACATTTGCACATAAGATTATTCTTTACTATTAAATACCGTGAGCTGCTATTTTTTATTATTCAGTTACAATGTTTTATATATATATATATAAATATATATATTTATATATTTATATATATATATATGTTTCCAATAGGATAAAATGAGGAAAATTTCATGCTACTTGATAAATAATTTAAGTATTTATTAATAGTGATTACCACATTTTAAATTGGGGGAAAAACTAATAAATTTTCAGTTTTTATTAGACATTATATCATTTGATACATCAAAACTACTTTTTAAAATAGTGCAGTACTATTATCTGGCAAATTGTACAATTAGATGGGTTTCTGAAAAATAATGCAGTTCAATGAAAAAATGTCTGTCTTTATCCATAAAATTGATGATTCTTGATTTAAATGAAGAAAGAGGAGAAAAGGAAAGACGGAAAGGAAGCAGAGCCCTTAAGTAATTTTGTAAAGGAGTTGTAGAAGTTAATGAAAGTTGTCCTTTTTGAGACAAAGACTTTTTCCTTTGACCTAGAGGACTAAAGTTTCTCAGAGGACTTTTTTTTCACATAAGAAGAGATGCACACTGATTTCAATCCAAACATTGCATAATAGTCTTAACACACCAAGCTAAATTTTTCTCTCATTTTGTCTCTGTTGTAATTGGGATGATCTATGTGTTAAAGGCTGTCAGTCCAGAGTGGTGTTATTGGGAGGTACTATGTGCATTTAGGTCATAGGGCCTTATGGGAGGTCACAGGTCATTGGGGTGATAACACTTTAAAGGTATTAGGAACCTGAATCTTCATTCTATCTCTGCTTCCTGGCTTATAATGTGAGTAGTTTACTAAAACAAAGGCTACTACCACATTTTAATGTCCTCTCTAGAGGCCTAAAGTGAAGCAGCCACCTGATCTTTGCCTGAAACCTGCATATAAATAACCCTGTTTTATTAAAAAAAAAACTCCATCCTATATTTTATTATGATTACACTATGCTGACTGATTCAGTCTCTAGTGTGTACTTTTTCTTCAGCCTAAATTTCTTCAATAGACTAAGAATAATCCAGATAGACTTCTATTGGACTATGAGCACATGATAAAAGTGAGAGCACACAAGGAAGGGGTGAGGATAGGTAAGACACCTAAAAAACTAGCTAGCATTTGTTGCCCTTAACGCAGAGAAACTAAAGCAGATACCTTAAAAGCAACTGAGGCCAATAGGAAAAGGGGAACAGGTACTAGAGAAAAGGTGAGATCAAAAAGAATTAACCTAGAAGGCAACACCCACGCACAGGAAATCAATGTGAGTCAATGCCCTGTATTGCTATCCTTATCTCAACCAGCAAAAACCCTTGTTCCTTCCTATTATTGCTTATACTCTCTCTACAACAAAATTAGAAATAAGGGCAAAATAGTTTCTGCTGGGTATTGAGAGGGGTAGAGGGAGGGGGCAGAGTGGGTGGTAAGGGAGGGGGTGGGGGCAGGGGGGCGAAATGAACCAAGCCTTGTATGCACATATGAATAATAAAAGAAAAATGAAAAAAAAATCCTGCCACATAAATCACAAGGAAATTTTCCATGAGATAGGTATCTATTCTTTTAGTTATCTCATAACGTAAAAGGGATAGTAATGATCATATGACAATATATGTGTTCTCAAGCAGCTTATCAGGTCAGGAGATTTATCATTATTAAAATTTATCATTATTACCATAGCTGCAATTCCAATCAAGGAAATGTTGTCACATCCTATTGTGTATAGGCAAAAAAATGTATTTTAACTCTCTGATCTTGGTATAGATTGACATTTTTCATTGTACCTTCAAATTATATCATAAAAATTAGATATTTACTATTGACCAAGAAAATTGAAGTAGTCATTCTCTCCTAATTACATAATGTTTTTACTTCAGGAAGGATAATGTTGAAACATGAAACAAGGAGGAAAGGTTTCAGGGCAAAACGAACACAGCTTACATTGCACACTACAATTTATGAGATATTTGGTAATAGGCAACCTACTGAACAGCTATCACAATGAGTATCTTCAAATAATAATTGAATTTGTGACATCATTCCACAGTGTGTTTATAAGACATATAATAGTATTTGATAATACCATTCACTAGGTGACCTACACATGCCCACACAAATATTGATATAAATTATTTTCTAACAGCACATAATTGCATAATTGTCTTTAATAAAATGAGACTCTATTGCTTCTGTAAGAATTCAATAAAATTAGGCAGAGACTATCAACATGATTTATCAAAACTTTTCCAAGCATTTTTTCAAGATTGTGAAAAATACCTACTTTTAAACATTTGATATTTTGATGGAAGAAACTTTTTCTTGATCACTTAAATATAAATGCTGCAAAATAAAACCATTTCTCATTTCTCCTTTCTTTTTATATAATTTTATTCATAATAAAGGGAAAGTGAGAATTCTCAGATATTTTAAACTTAATGTTTCTTTAACATACCTAAAATTTATACTTATGATAATATTCTTACTGAGAATGAATTAAGTTTTTCTATCTTGTTCTTCTTTCTCTTAGTTCTAATTCAAAGGGACAGTCAATATTTCTAGGTATTCAACCAAATACATTTTGACTACTTTTTTTTATTACAAAATCAGCAAATCTCCGAATTGATACATAAAGAATAGTATATAAAATAAGCCAGTCAGTGTTTGAGTATTTTCTATGATATTGTTAACTGGTAATTAAAATGATTATGATGGACAACTGCAAATGTAGGATAACCTAATTTCCTGGTCAGATCCTTTCAAAGAAAAAATAATCCAAAAACATCTTTGGTTGCAGAATAAAAATGTTAAGTAATGTAGTCTGTAGAATTTTGCTTTAATAGGTTTTCTCATAAATGGTGCTTGTCAGTTAACTGTTTTAGTTTTTGAATATTTCTGATCATGGAAGCATGGTCCATGACTGATAATGTTTACATCTGTCTTCTTTATTAAAATGCTTTGCATTATATCATGTCTATAGAATTTGAATTATTTCTTTTCTCTTTAGGAAATGATAATTGAATAAGTTGTGTTTTGGGGGAATTCCAGTCACAGAAGTTAGTTGTATACATTGAGTTGATTTTTTTATCCATAAACAACAATAACAGATGAAAAATTACAAAGTAAATAAATATTTGAATGTACTAGAGAACAAATTTAAGAGGCAAAAATAAAGAATACATGATTTGGAAAGATTAGATGCCTTAGCTTTAAGGCAATATTCAATCAGTTCATACAAACATCTGGAGTAGAGCATGTAGCAATTTTCATATATGCACTGTGACCTATAAGTATATATAATTATTATTTGTTGATTAAAAACTAAATTTACTGATCCAAGATGGTGACTAGAGGTAGGAAGCAGACAACATGAGCTCCATAAATCAAAAATCTTGCTGAAATGCTGCAGCCACACTTGACAGAAAAAAAAAAAAAACACCAAGAATAAGCATAACTCTGACACCATAAGACCCCAGCCCGCACAAAGCTTCTCCATCCCATGTTACAAGGAGAAAACAGGAAGGCTCCTGAACCACCAGATGCTGTCTCCAAACCTGCTTGGGAGATGCAGACCAACACGTGAGCAAATAAGTGGCATGTGGTACTCCCACTGTCACCCTTGGGATAAACCAGCATAGCCCCCTGCACAGACTGACCCCCACCCCACAAAAAGAAAAACTGAATAAACAAGGAACTGAACAGGACATGCAGCAGAGAGGGTGGGATGCTTTGAGCATACCAGAAAAGGGATAGGAGCAAGGAGCTGCTGTCCATGCTAACTTTCAGTAAACAAAGCCTGCAAAAGTCAATGGCTGCTGGTAGGTGGCAGATGAGCAGCTGCCTGAAATAGAGCAGATAGTGGTTCACAAAGCTTGTCTTCTAACCCAAACACCTGGTGAGATTACAGCAGAGTTGCTGCTTAAATATCAACACCAGAATTGGATGATGAAGGAGTAACACCAGAACTACTAAGACTGAAACTCCATCGTTCCTGACCTGAAATGTTGTTTTTTTTCTTTTTCTCTCTAAGTGCTTTTCTTGTTCACTGTGGGTTAGTCCACCATGTCTCCCTGCTGATTTCTTTGGTTCTCTATTTTTTTCTTTTTCTTTTTTCTCTTTCTTCCTTGGTTTCATTACTTTTAATATTGCAAGTTAGCTAATACTAAATTGCAAACAGAACAGGCACAGAAAAAGCACCAAGTGGAAAGAAGGGAAGATGAAAAAAGGGATGCAAACCATTCTTCCCCCCCAAAATAAAGTAGTACAGGATTCAGAATGACAGGAAGAATATGGATACCCAGTTCCAGACCTCAACGAAACAAATATGGACTATCCCAAGGAACTCAATTAAGCCCACAAGAACACTCTGAAAGAAGAAATCCTGTAAGAAATCACTGAGAATTTCATGGAAATGTTACTAGACAAGGTCAACCAAAACATACAGGAGGCACTCCAGAAATTCCAAGACAATAAAAATAAAGAACATGAGAAGACACAAAATTAAATAAGTGAACACATAGGAGCTCTAAATAAATACCAAAGTGGAACAGACAACACCATAAATAGATAAAGGAATTAAGGGCAAAAATTGACAATATTAAAGAGGAAGTGACCCATGAGATGGAAAATCTAAGAAAAAAGAATCAAACAAAAATACAAAACACAATGGAAGGTCACTCCAGCAGACTAGAACAAGCAGAAGACAGAATCTCAGAACTTGAAGATGAAATGGAAATTAAAGGAAAAACTGAAAAACTATTACTTAAACAACTCAAAACCTGTGAAAGCAATATGCAAGAACTCACCAACTCCATCAAAAGATCAAACCTGAGAATCATGGGCATTGAAGAAGGAGAAGAGATGCAAGTAAAAGGAATTCCATAATATATTCAACAAAATAGTAACAGAAAATTTCCCAAATCTAGAGAAAACTATGCCCATTCAGGTACATGAATCCTCCAGAACACCAAATAGACTTGGCCAAAACAGAACTAACCCATGGCATATTATCATGAAAACAAGAAGCACAGAGACTAGAGAAAGAATATTGAAGGCTGTAAGAGAGAAAAAACCCCAATAACACACAAAGGTAAACCCGTCAAAATCACAGCAGATTTCTCAATGGAAACATTAAAACCAAGAAGGCATGGAGTGAAGCATTCCAGACACTGGATGAAAATAACTTCAACCCTAGGATACTCTACCCAGCAAAACTATCATTCAAAATAGAAGGAGTAATAAAAATCTTCCATGATAAGCAGAAACTAAAACAATATACGACCACTAAGCCACCACTACAAAAGATTCATCAAAGATTCCTATACACAGAAAATGAAAATGAAAGCATACAAAACCATGACAGGACAGGCAGAACGAAACCACAGGAGAAGAAAAGGCAAGAAAGTAGGAAGTAGCACTGTTTCAGCTGCACACAATAAAACCTTTAAACAACAAAGACAACAAAATGACAGGAATCACCACATACCTATCAATACTAACATTGAAAGTTAATGGAATTAATTCCCCCATTAAAAGACACCATTTGAAACTGGATTAAAGAGGAAAATCCAACAATCTGGTGCTTACAGGTAACCCATCTCATCCACAAAAACAAGCACAGGCTTAGGGTGATAGGCTGAATGAAGATTTACCAAGCCAAATGCCCCAGAAAACAAGCAGGAGTAGCAATATGTATCTCAGAAAAAGCAGACTTCAAACCTACATTGATGAAACAAAATAAGAAAGGACATTCCATACTAATAAAAGAGGAAATACACCAACAAGAAATAACAGTTATCAACCTATATGCACCTAACGTCAATGCACCCAATTTCATCAAACATAATCTGAAGGACCTAAAAACATATACGAAATACAACACACTGGTAGTGGGAGACTTTAATATCCCCCTATCACCAATAGCTAGGTCATCTAAACAAAAAAATCAATAAAGAAATCCTAGATCTAAATTACACAATAGATCAAATGGACCTAGCTGATGTCCACAGAATATTTCATCCAACTTCTGCACAGTGTATATTCTTCTCAGCAGCCCATAGAACCTTCTACAAAATTGATCATATCTTAGGGCACAAAAGCCTCACCAAATATAAGAAAGTAGAAATAATCCCATGCATTCTATCTGATCATAATGCATTAAAACTAGAAATCAACAACAAAAACAACAGTAAAATCATGAAAACAGTTGGGACCTGAACAACACATTCTTCAATGATCAATGGGACATTGATGAAATAATAGAGGAAATTAAAAGTTTCATGGAAGTTAATGAAAATGAAAACATGATTTACCAGTGTTATGGGACCCAGCAAAGGCAGTCCTAAGAGGAAAGTTTATAGCTATGATTGCATGGATTAAAAGGACAAAAACATCTCATATTAATGACCTAATTCTACATCTCAAACTCCTAGAAAAACAAGAACAAGCAAATCCCAAAACAAACAGGAGGAGAGAAATAATAAAAAAAATTAAGGGCTAAAATCAATAAAATGGAAACCAAAAAAGCCATGCAAAGAATCAATGAAACAAAAAGTTAGTTCTTTGACAAAGTAAATAAGATTGACAGACCCTTGGAGAACCTGACTAAAAAGATTAGAGAAAAAACCCAAATCAGTAAAATCAGAAATCCAAAAGGGGAGATAACAACACCACAGAAATCCAGGAAATCACCAGAGACTACTTCGAGAACCTATATTCTAATAAATTTGAAAATCTTGAAGAAATGGACACATTTCTTAATACTTTTGACCATCCAAAATTGAACCAAGAGGTCATTAATCACCTGAATAGATCTATCACACAAAATGAAATTGAAGCAGCAATAAAGAGTCTCCCAAAAAAGTAAAGTCCAGGACCTGATGGATTCTCTGCTGAATTCTATCAGACATTTAAGGAAGAATTAATATCAACCCTCCTTAAACTGTTTCATGAAATAGAAAGGGAAGGAACACTGCTTAACTCATTTTATGAAGCCAGTATTACACTCATCCCAAAACCAGGCAAAGACACCTCCAAACAGGACAATTACAGGTCAATCTCCTTTATGAACATCAATTAAAAAATGCTCAGTAAAATAATGGCAAACTGAATCCAACCACACATCAGAAAGATCATTCACCATGACCAAGTTGGCTTCATCCCAGGGATGAAGCGGTGGTTCAACATACGCAAATCTATAAATGTAATACAGCACATCAATAGAAGCAAAGACAAAAACCACTCGATCATCACAACAGATGCAGAAAAAGCCTTCAACAAGATCGAACACCACTTCAAGATAAAAGCTCTAAGAAAACTAGGAATAGAAGGAAAGTACGTCAACATTATGAAGACTATATATGATAAACTTAAGCTAACATCACAATTAATGGTGAAAAATTGAAACCATTTCTCCTAAAATCAGAAATGAGACAAGGGTGCCCATTATCCCCACTCTTATTCACTATAGTACTGAAATTCTTAGCCAGAGTAATTAGGCAACAAGAAGAAATAAAAGGAATACAAATAAGTAAACAAACTGTCAAAATATCCAATTTGCCGATGATATGATCCCATACCTTAAGACCCATAAAAATCTACCCAAGAACTCCAACACACCATAAATAGCTACAGCTTTTCTATACACCAATAACAAACAAACTGAGAAAGAATATATGGGAACAATTCCATTTCAATAGTCTAAAAAAAAAAAATCAAATACATGGAGTAAACTTAACAAAGGATGTCAATGACCTCTACAAGGAGAGCTACAAACCCCTTATGAAAGAGATCAAGGACTACTACAAATGGTGCAGAGAACTCCCATGCTCATAGATTGGTTGAATCAACATAGTAAAAATGGCTATAGTCTCAAAAGCAATCTACATGTTTAATGCAATTCTTATTAAAATCCCAATGACATTAATCACAGAGATTGAAAAATCTACCCTAAAATTCATTTAGAAACACAAAAGACCCTGAATAGCCATGCCATACTCAGCAAAAAGAGCAATAATGGAGGTATCACAATACCTGACTTCAACCTATATTACAAGTCAGTAGCAATAAAAACAGCATGGTACTGGCACAAAAACAGACATGAAGACCAGTGTACCATGTTTATCACCCTGTAGTAGTATCAACTCAAAATGAATCTAGGACTTTAATATCAGATCCAAAACTCTGAATGTGGTACAGAAAAGAGCAGGAAACCCTCTGGAAGTAATAGTTACAGGCAAGGACTTCCTCAATAGAACCCCAGCAGCACAGCAACTAAGAGAAAGTATGGACAAATGGGACTTCATAAAACTAAAAATCTTCTGTACAACCAAAGAAATGGCCTCTAAACTGAAGAGACCACCCACAGAGTGGGAGAAAATATTTGTCAGCTATACATCTGACAAAGGACTGATAACCTGAATATACAGGGAACTCAAAAACTAAACTCCCAAAATCAATGAACCAATAAAGAAATGGGCAAGTGAACTAAACAGAAGTTTCTCAAAAGAAGAAATTCAAATGGCCAAAAAATGCATGAAAAAATGCTCATCATTTTTACCCATAAAGGCAATGCAAGTCAAAATCACTCTAAGATTCCACCTCACCCCTGTTAGAATAGCCATCATCCAAAACACCACTAACAACAGGTGTTGGCAAGGATGTGGGGAAAAAGGAACCCTCATACTCTGCTGGAGGGAATGCAAATTACTGCAACCACTCCTGACAAAAATTTGGAAGCTTCTTAAAAATCTAAACATAGATCTGCCATATGATCCAGCAATACTACTCTTGGGGATATACCCAAAGGAATGTGACACATGTTACTCCAGAAGCACCTGCACACCCATGTTTATTGCAGCATTATTTGCAATAGCCAAGTTATGGAAACAGCCAAGATGCCCCACTACTGATGAATGGATTAAGAAATTGTGGTATTTATGCATAATGGAATTTTACTCAGCCATGAAGAAGAATGCAATCTTATCATTCACAAGTAAATGGATGTAACTGGAGAGCATCATTCTGAGTGAGGTTAGCCAGGCTAAGATCAAAAATCATATGTTCTCCCTCATATGTGGACTTCAGATCTAGGGCAAATACAGCAATGTGGCTGGACTTGGGTCACATGATAAGGGGCGAGCACACATGGGAGGGATGGGGATAGGTAAGAAACTCAAAACATGACAGCATTTGATGTCCCCACTATAGAGGAACTAATATAGAAACCTGAAAGCAGCAGAGGTCAACACGAGAATGGGATCAAGAACCAGTGTAAAGGTCAGTTAGAGATGAATCAACTTGGGATGTAACACATTTGTACATGGAAGCAATGCTAGGAATCTCTCTGTATAACTATCCTAATCTCAACTAGCAAAAACACTTTGACTTTCTTAGTATTGTTTATATTTTCTCTTCAACAAAATTAGAGATAAGGGTAGAACAGATTCTGCCTGAATCAAGGGGGAGGTCGGGGGAAGAAATGACCCAAACAATGTATGCACATATGAATAAATGAATAATAAAACAAAACTTGGAAAGAAGACAAGCTCTCACCCAGCTTAAAAGAATCAAATTTAAAAAGACATAGAACTAGAACAGAAACAGATTGACTGGAAAAAGGAAAGAGAGAACAAAGTTGCTGGAACTTCAAGGAGGAATCTAACAGGGAGACACTGAGCATGTCCTTTATCATGTTTAAATGTTAAAAAGTAGGTTTGCAAGAGGACATGAAATTGGTTTTATTTTACACTGAAAAGGTTACTAAGCAAAATGAATTAAGCCTACTTAAAAAATGTAAGGAGTCTTTTCAAATCTAATTTTAGGCTCGGCATAGTGGCACATGTATATAATCCTAGATATTCTGAAAGTTAAGGTAGGGGAATTTCAGTGTAAGGGAAGACTGGAGAAAGTTAGCCTGAGACTCTATCTGAAAAACATACTAAGACCAAAGGGATTGGTGAGTGGTTCAAGTGTTAGAGGGTTTGCTTAGAAAGTACAAGGCCCCGAGTTCAGTCCCCAGTATCAAAACATAAATAAATACATACATAAACCCACAAATGAAGAAGTAAATGAAAAATAACCTACTTTTTATTAATCAGCCTTCACATAGATACTTTCTTTTATTCTATTATGACTCAATCAATACAAAGAAAATGCCACTGGAAATGCAAGTAGTAGGGGATTTATTTCATGAATTTTACCTTACCTGAAATTCTCTTTGTGGTACTTGTATGATTGAAACTGACTATCATGATATCTGTATTCTAATACTTGGCTAAGTATTAGAATAATACCAAGTAGCTATGTAGCAATGGAATTCCCATAACTTCTGTGGTCTTGACTCACTGACTATTCAGTAGTAATCTCACTAAATTACTTTTATAATCATTTTTAAGTAATTGTTTTTGATTTACAAATATGTTTGAAAAATTGTAAAAATAGTTCAAATTTCTGTATCCAGATCCCAATTGTACTAGGTTTCTTCAGAAAGACAGAACTAATAGCAGATACAAGTAAATATATATGAGACAGGTATAGATATAGACACAGATACAGCCATGTATAGATATACATAGAGATTTATTTGGGAAATTGAGTAATGTAATCATTATGGAGACTGAGAAGTCCAATTATGGAATACTTACAACCTGGAAAAGCAAGACAGCTAGTAGCAAGGTTCAGATAGAATCAGAAATCCTTAGAGGCAAAGAAGATAATGGTATAATCCTCAGGCTGAAGCCCAAAGTCTGAGAACTCATGAGATCACTAGTGCTAGTCCTAGAGTTCAAAGCCAAGAAAACCTGATTTTCTAATGTCTAGAATAAGGGAAAGATATACCAGCTTCAGAAGAGAAAAAAAGGAAAATTGGCTTTCCCCTGCCTTTGCCTTCTGTTAGGCCCTCTCCTGATTTAATGGTGATGAGGGAGTATCTTCTTTCTCAGCCCACTGATTCAAGCACCAGCCTCATAGAAATAGCCTCCCAGACATAACCAGAAGTAACACTTTTCCAAATTTCTGAGTGTCATAATCCAGTCAACACCTGGATGTAAACTAAACAAAACTGTAGTACAATGTAATAAAAATAAAAAGTATACTTATAAGTTCATCAAGCCACCTTAAAACTCTCTAGAGATAAATATATGCATAACTTTTCAGAAACTATTAAGAAATAATATTTTTATGTAAAAATCAAAGGAAATAAAATTAAGGAAAGTATCTGCAAGAACATCATATTTATTAGCCACTGATGTTCACATTAAAACACTTACTTTATTAGATAAAATACTCCATCTGCCTAGGGTACTGTACATACCATTTAAAGAAGAAATTGCAGTTGCTAAGATCATGAGCTCTTGAAGTTAATTTTGGTGATTATATATAATACAGGGCTAAAGGAATGATTTTTATCTTGCTAATAGTATTAGCTCTGGCTCATTACATCGTGATACATTTCCTCAGGAAACCTAAATAGCAGAGATGCAAGATCATCTAAGGGTACAAAGGCATAAAATATTTGTTGCTACATGTATCCCAATTAATTTTTAAAGTATATGCTTGAGATATATAAATAACTAGACCAATGCACAGCTGTTTATTATATACTTTATAAGCATAAATTTGCCTTTCTACTTTTAAAACCACTCCACATTTTTCCAAATTTTGAAGGATTATGAAGTCAAAGAATTGGCAATTATTGCTGAACTGACAGACAAACTATTGGCTACAATGGCTCTCATTCAGAACTGTCTTTTCTTTAAAAGCACTCTCTCTAGTTCTAAGAAGTAAAAAGTTGCCCAGTTGACCTGGTTAGGTGTATAATAACTTGAATCATATAAATCATATTTCCTTTTTTCATTTTAATCTTTATGTAAAATATTTAATACTTTCATGGATAGCATTATGAATTGCATCACTGTCTCTGAATTTGTCCTGCAATTCTATATGACAGATTGGCCTGGGAATAATTTTATGTATCCCCACATACTTTCTCCCACGACCTACAAAGAGATACATGAAATGATAATGGTGAAAGTAGTTATCTAGATAGAAAAGGATAGGATACCTCAAGTGTAGATTTGTAGGAATAGAACACATTCAACTTTTATATGGAACTCAGTATTTATTAAGCACAAATTATTTCCTGCTGTGAGATATAAGAAGAAAATGGTGAATGCAGAAAGAATAGCTTTACAGAAAAGTACTTTTTTCATAGGTGACCTCATAATATTGACAAATAATCATCAGCATAACAGTGACTTACTGAATGTTAAGAAAATATTTGTTTAAAACTTCAATAAGTTATCTAAACTATGTTTTATCTCCCCATTTCTTACTAATGAATTTTGATATCTTTAAAAAGAAATATGCCTTCAAAAATAAAATAGTAATTAAGGACAATTAAATTTTAGATTTGTTATGTTAAGGTAGTTAAATGCTTATATCAATAAATCTTACCAATGCCAGTTATTACCCAATGTTCATGTAAATGTATATTAATTATGGACAGAGGAATATTTTTAAATTATTTACTGTTTTAATAATGTGTACAATCAATTCAATATAAGAGGTAGATAATTCACTTGAAAACATTTTTTTCTTCTTTGCAGTTAGATAAATGGGGATTTTTAAGGTCCAATCCAGACAACTAGAATCAAATCTGTTATGAAATAGCAAGTAGAATACCTTGTTGATAAATAAAATACTTTTACAGTATAGGTTTGGAAGAGAATGAGATTTAATTTTTTTCCTGCAGAACAAAATCTACTACACATTAGGTCATATCCATGTCTACATGTCAAAGTAAACGTTATTGTTCAGTAATTTATTTCTTCAATGGTTGCACTATTTCACTCTTATTAGCTTCAAAAAGGTAAGCTGATAAAGAAAATCAAATCAGCAAACAAAATTCCTTTAAAAGAATACTGAATTCATTTAATTGAATCAAGGAATCTAAAATTCAGAAAAGTTTTTTAAAACTCAACAGCATCCAAACTTCATCTTGCTCTGAAAAATAAATGAGGAACCAAGAACCACGGGGAAAAATTCTCTAAAGACTTAGGCAGAATGTCTGTCTATCATTTATCTATCTATCTATCTATCTACCTATCTATCTATCATCTGTTTACCTATTTTCCATGCATCCAGGATGGACGTGCTCATCAATGCATTCTATTCAGTAGAAAAGGAGTTGAGGATGTATGTAGTGGAAAAACGTGACCTGTTGAAACTATTCCAAGGATGGGGAAATGGTAAAAGAGAATGATGGAGGGTGCAAATTCAACTATGATATATTGTAAGAACTTTTGTAAATGTCAAAATGTATGCCTAGTAAGACAATAATATTATAATAAAAAAGAAAAAAACCAAAATTGTTTATAGTTCATTATTTCATATATATTTCCTCCCAAAACCCAAAGAATAGTGATGCAAGATCTTATGTGGGATCAGATGTATAATATATTTGTTTGGGTATTCATCTCAATGAATTTTAAAATACAGATTCAGATATGAAAACAGAATAAAAAGGTTTTCAATACTACATGAACTGTATTTGGTTTTTTTAGTTTTAAAATTATATCATTGTTTTCCAATTTTTGAAAAATTATAAACTGAACAACAGTAAGTGGAAAACACATGACCTCTCTGGATGTTTTGTAATTCAGATTTGTAAATCAAGATAGTCTGATGTATTAAATGGGATCAAAATCAAATGAAGGATTCTGGTGAATTATGAGACCAGAAATCAATTTTAACTCATTTTTTACATTAGTGTTCTCACTTTTGGATTCCTGAATGGTGTAAAATCACCATTGTTATTTTCATTTTACAAGAAGTACCTAGACATAATCAAAATAAATTTTTAGAAGGAGAAATGCAAGCTACTTGTTACTAACACCATTAAAAATTTCAGCACCAGCTACTTTGACCCATACCAGCTCAGCATAAGGTAATGTGACATGGGGGAAATTTGTGTCACAAATATTTATTTTTAGATATAAACCATTATTCTGTGTTTGACATTAAAAATAGAGAACTTTTCATATCTTTTGTGCTATGCCATTATGATATAATTACACTATTTTTTTTGCATACTGAGCATGAAGACCTATTTTAATTTCCCAAACTCCAAAAGGCATGCCTTCTCATATTCACCTTAGGGCCCAAAAGTCTAGAAGTCCTAGATGTATCTTTGACATGATAGAGAATTATATTCCTAAATACAATGTCAAGATATAAAACTTGACAAACAGAAACATTCTCCAGATGCTGAAAGAAAATATCTTTTCTTTTTTGGCATTATATCTGTCCTTAGTAAAGTAGTTGCTTCTACTTCTTCTACTACCTCTTTCTCTGCAACAATTACTGTCAGGAAAATTCCACATTCTAATAATATTTGCACTGAAAATACAATAGGACATAGAGTAGCGGAAAGACTTGTGAATATAGTGCCACAGTTTTCATATATACTTTTTTTCTTACTACCCACCAAAGATATTGAACTTCATTTATGAAGGGTAAGCATCTTTTAACAACACATTTAAGTTGTGAAAATGGAACACTCAGTTTTATTCATAAATATATTCAGAAATCCTTGTCAATGAGAATGTTGGGGAATGTTTCCCTGAGGCTAGTGACAATAGAAATTTAAATGGAGTGTGACAGCAGTCCAAATATGAGCTACCGAAAGCTCTCAATAACAATGCAGCCATTAAAGATTAATACATCAATGGAAAACTTGTGCTACTAAAATGGGGTCCTTTATTACAAAGCAAAATAATAGGGAACAAGCTCAAGAATGAATTTCCTAGAGTGGTATTTGTGTGTTATTTGTCTTTCATTTGTATTTCCAAGTACAATTTGTACAGCTTTTAATATAAAATTTTAGAGATTTTTTTTAATGGTGGAAAACTTTGCTAGAAATTTCCAGAAATATCTGCCTAGTGTTTTATACACAAGACAGAATTTCATTTGGTAGCAGATATAAGAATGTGATCTGAGATTAGTGCATAACTATTATGAGTTAGATATATGGCCCAAAAAATAGGAATAAATACTGTATGTCTTTTTCATGTAAATCACCAGTTGCCAAGGCTCTTGGGCAATCTGTGGTCACATATAGCAAGTTAGTACATGGGACAACTGATGATGACATTCTATTTTGCGACAGGAAAGAAAAAGGGTGGACATCAGAGGAGGAAAAGAGAAAGAGTGAAAAGAGAAAGAGAGCTGAGAAAAGAGAGAGAGAGAGAAGGAAGGAGAAAGGAGAGAGAGAGGGAGGATGAGGAAACATAAAATACCTTAATTATAAAGATACCTTATCTTTAGGAACTTAAGAGCTTCAAATGTGGAACCAGATTTAGTAGTAACATAACTAAGATCATCTAAAACTGGAATCACTTCACAATCTACAGTATTTTCCTCACTAAGTCAAAACAAAATTATTTCTGTCTTATTTATCACTTGTAGATCTCACAAATATGGAAATATCTTTTTGTCATTATATCAGCCTGTAGTAACTGTGGATCTGTTAAAGGCACTGTTTTCCAGATAAATAATGAAGAGGATGTTCAAAAATGTTCTTACTAGTCTTATACAAACCATTTTCTTTTCTTAGTCTTACATTCCTTGCATCAAAAAGTCTTACTGCAGAGCTGTAGCTGTGATGAGAAATTTAAGTACGGAATTAAACTTTCTGATAACTTGCTTTGTCTTACTTGAGAATTCTCATAAAATTTCTGAATGATAGCTATTCTGCTTTTCTGTAAATTTCATCAACGTCTTCCTTATGGAAAGCACAGTATTTATCATACTAGCTCATTTTTTAAAAATAATGATAGAAGTTAAAATATTTTTTATTCATAACTCTTATTATGTACCTCATCCAACCAGAAAACATACATCTACAATTCATGAATTAAAGTGAAATTCAAGATTACTTTTACTTTTCCACTTTAAGAGCATTTCTTCTCATTTTGTTGAGTTTTGTCCCTGAACAGTTTGAATAAAAGATTATTTAAATATAATTACTTCTCACAGTGCCTGTTTTATTGGCAGTTCAAGTCTTCTCAGTCATATATGGCCCTTGCTATATTACATCACAACACATCACATGTATTTTTCCTCTTACCTTGATTTTTATTTTTTTAATCTCTAATACTTTTTTTTCTTTTATTCATATGTGCATACAAAGTTTGGGTCATTTCTCCCCCCTTCCTCCTGCCCCCTCCCTTACCTACCACTTTCTCTCTTCATACTCACATTTCTTTTTTCTTAGTGTCTTCAAGTATTCCATCTCCTCTGGACTGAAACTTTCCTCTTCACTCACTAATCAGACAAAACCTGTTTATTCTAAAGAGTTTATGTTTAATGTCATTTTTAATGAATTTCTTCTCAGACTCTAAATGTAGGCTCTCATCCTGTATTATAACTTTTTGCTTCTGCTTTTATCAGCCACTTATATAAGAATACATTATCAGGATGAGGATTTCTATTTTAGCACTATCTCTCCATTGTTTATGGTTTTCGGCACAGAATGCTAATCTATATGGGTTAAATAAACAAATTAGTGAACATGTATAAATTCCTTTGTAGAATCCTTGAGTGAGCATTTCCAGATATTAAATTATCACATACATGTGTTTCTTGCCTAAAATCCATTAGGTATGTTCTCTATGGATCTGGAAAATATTGTAAATAAGGCATCTCTTAAGACCATTTTTTTCTCACAGATGTTCCATAGGAGATAAAAAGTATCTGTTTAAGAAAAAATGTATTTTTTTTGGCAGTACTAAGGATTAGACTCAGAACTTCTCATTTGCTTGGAAGGTACTCTATCATTTGAGCCATGTCCCCACTACTTTAACATTTTAGTTTGTTTTTCAGATAGGGTCTTGTGCTTTTGCTGGAGCCAGCCTCAGACCTTAATCCTCCTAACTCAGGCTCTGGAATAGCTGTGATTACAGAGATGCCTCACCACAACCAACTTGTTTCTGAGACAGGATGCCTCTAAACTTTGTCCAAGCTGGTCTCAAACTGCAATACTTCTGTCTGCTTCCCAAGAATCTGGGATGGCAATTGTCTGCCAATATACCCAGCTTTATAAAAACTGTACTTAAAAAATTTTTTTATATCTTTTATTCATATGTGCATACAATGTTTGGGTCATCTCTCCCCGTTCCCTGCCCCACCCCCTTGCTTCCAGGCAGAAGTTATTTTGCCCTTATCTCTAATTTTGTTAAAGAGAGAGTATAAACATTGATAAGGAGGACCAAGGGTTTTTGCTAGTTGAGATAAAGATAGCTATACAGGGAGATTCCTCGCATTGCTTTCCCATACATATGTGTTACATTCTATGTTGATTCTTCTCGAGCTGACCTTTTCTCTAGTTCCTGATCCCCTTTCTGCTATTGGCCTCTGTCACTTTGAAGTTTCTGCATTAGTTCCTTTGCATTGAGGACATCAAATGCTATCATGTTTTTTAGGGTTTCTTACCTATCCTCATACCTTCCTTGTGTGCTCTTGCCTTACCATGTGACCAAAGTCCAATCCCCTTGCTGTATTTACCCTTGATCTAAAGTCCGCATATGAGGGAGAACTTTTGATTTTTGGTTTTCTGGGCCTGGCTAACTTCGTTCAGGATGATGTTCTCCAGTACCATCCATTTACTTGTGAATGATAAGATTGCATTCTTCCTCGTGGCTGAGTAGAATTCTATTGTGTATAAAACCACATTTTCTTAATCCATTCATCAGTAGTGGGGCATCTTGGGTGTTTCCATAACTTGGCTATTGTGAATAGTGCTGCAATAAACATGGGTGTGCAGGTGCCTCTGGAGTAACCTGTGTCACATTCCTTTGGGTATACCCCCGGGAATGGGATTGCTGGATCATATGACAGGTGTTTAGATTTTTAAGAAGACTCCAAATTTTATTCCAGAGTGGTTGTACTAGTTTGCATTCCCACCAGCAGTGTACAAGGGTTCCATTTTCCCCACATCCTCTCCAACACCTATTGTTGGTGGTGATTTGGATGATGGCTATTCTAACAGGGATGAGGTGGAATCTTAGTGTGGTTTTAATTTGCATTTCCTTTATTGCTAGAGATGGTGAGCATTTTTCATGTGGTTTTGGCCATTTGAATTTCTTCTTTTGAGAAAGTTCTGTTTAGTTCACTTGCCCATTTCTTTATTGGTTCAATAGTTTTGGAAGAATTTAGTTTTTTAAGTTCCCTATATATTCTGGTTACCAGTCCTTTGCCTGACGTGTAGTTGGCAAATATTTTCTCCCACTCTGTGGGTGTTCTCTTCAGTTTAGAGACCATTTCTTTTCTTGAACAGAAGCTTTTTAGTTTTATGAAGTCCCATTTATCTATGTTGTCTCTTAGTTGCTGTGCTGCTGGTGTTCCATTGAGAAAGTTCTTGCCTATATCTATTAATTCCAGAGTGTTTCCTACTCTTTCCTGTACCAACTTCAGTTTGGGGTCTGATATTAAGATCCTCGATCCATTTTGAGTTAATATTGGTATAGGGTGATAAACATGGATCTAAGTTCAGTTTTTTGCAGACTGCTATCCAGTTTTCCCAGCATTTTTTGTTGAAGAGGCTGCTATTTCTCCATCGTATATTTTTAGCACCTTTGTCAAAGACAAGTTGGTTATAGTTGTGTGGCTTCATATCTGGGTCATCTATTCTGTTCCATTGGTCTTCATGTCTATTTTTGTGCCAGTACCATGCTGTTTTTATTGCTATTGCTTTGTAATATAGTTTGAAGTCGTGTATTGTGATACCTCCAGTATTGTTCATTTTGCTGAGTATTGCCTTGGCTATTCATGGTCTCTTGTATTTCCAAATGAATTTCAGGGGAAATTTTTCAATCTCTTTGATGAATGTCAATTGGATTTTCATGGGAATTGCATTAAACATGTAGATTGCTTTTGGTAGTATGGCCATTTTTACTATGTTGATTCTACTTATCCATGAGCATGGGAGATGTCTCCACCTTCTATAGTCATCCTCAATCTCTTTCTTCAGGAGTTTATAATTTTCCTCATAGAGATCATTCACATCTTTTGTTAAGTTTACTCCTAGGTATTTGATTTTTTTTGAGGCTATTGTAAATGGAATTGTTTTCATACATTCTTTTTCAGTTTGTTCATTATTAGTGTATAGAAAATCTAATGACATTTCTATGTTGATTTTTATATTCTGTTACCTTGCTATAACTATTGATGGTGTCTAGGAGTTTTTGGGTAGAGTTTTTTTGGGTCTTTAAGGTATAGGATCATATCTTCTGCAAATAAGGATATTTTGACAGTTGGTTTACCTATTTGTTTTTCTTTTATTCCTTCTTCTTGACTAATTGCTTTGGTTAGGAATTCCAGTATTATGTTGACTAGGAGCGGAGATAGTGGGCATCCTTGTCTTGTTCCTGATTTTAGAGGGAATGGTTTTAGTTTTTCCCCATTAAGTATAATGTTGGCCATAGGTTTGTCATATATAGCTTTTATAATGTTGAGGTACTTTCCTTCTATTCCTAGTTTTCTTAGAGGTTTTATTATGAATTGGTGTTGGATCTTGTCAAAGGCATTTTCTGCATCTATTGAAATGATCAAGTGGTTTTTGTCTTTGCTTCTATTAATGTGGTGTATTACATTTTTTGATTTTCATATGTTGAACCACCCCTGCATTCATGGAATTAAGCCGATTTGGTCATGGTGAGTGATCTTTTTGATGTGTTGTTGAATTCAGTTTGCCATTATTTTACTGAGTGTTTTCACATCGATGTTCATTAAGGAGATAGGCCTATAGTTCTCCTTTTTGGAAGTGTCTTTGCCTGGTTTTGGGATGAGTGTAATGCTGGCTACATTCAATGAGTTAGGCAGTTTTCCTTCCCTTTGTATTTCATGGCACAGTTCAAAGAGAGTTGGTATTATTTCTTCTTTAAATATCTGATAAAATTCACCAGAGAATCCATCTGATCCTGGACTTTTCTTATTTGGGAGACCCTTTATTGATGCTTCAATTTCATTTTGTGCTATAGATCTATTCAGATGATTAATGTCCTCTTTGTTCAGTTTTGGATAATCATAAGTATCTAGAATTCTGTCCATTTCTTCAAGATTGTCAAATTTATTAGAATATAAATTCTCAATGTAGTCTATGATGATTTCCTGGATTTCCATGGTAATTGCTGTTATCTCTCCTTTTGCATTCCTGATTTTACTGATTTGGGTTTTTTCTCTGTTCATTTTAGTCAGGTTTGCCCAGAGTCTGTTGATTTTGTTTATTTTTTCAAAGAACCAGCTTTTTATTGCATTAATTCTTTGTATGTTTTTTGTTGTTTTTATTTCATTGATTTCAGCTCTTATTTTTATTATTTCTCTCCTGTTTGTTTTGGGATTTGCTTGTTCTTGTTTCTCTAGGAGATTGAGATGTAGCATTAGGTAATTTATTTGAGATCTTTCTGTCTTATTAATATATGCACTCATGGGTATAAACTTTCCTCTTAGGACTGCCTTTTCTGTGTCTCATAGGTTCTGGTAGGTCTTGTTTCCATTTTTGTTAACTTCCAGGAATCTTTTAATTTCCTCTTTTATTTCATCAATAACCCATTGATCATTGAGCAATGTGTTTTTCAGTTTCCAACTATTTGCATGTTTTTTGCTATTATTTTTGTCATTGATTTCTAGTTTGAATGCATTGTGGTCAGCTAGAATGCATGGGATTATTTCTATTTTCTTATATTTGGTAAGGCTTCCTTTGTGCCATAAGATATGATCAATTTTGGAAAAGGTTCCATAGTCTGCTGAGAAGAATGTATATTGTATAGAAGTTGGATGAAATGTTCTGCAGACATAGGCTAGATACATTACCTCTGTGGTATGAATTAGATCTAGGATTTCTTTATAGATTTTTTGATTGGATGACCTATCTTTGGTGATAGGGGGTATTTGAGTCTCGCACTGCCACCTTGTTGGAGTTTAAATATGTTTTTAGGTCCTTCAGAGTATGTTTGATGAAATTGGGTGCATTGATGTTGGGTGCATATAGGTTGATAATTGTTATTTCCTTTTGGTGTATTTCCCCTTTTATTAGTATGGAATGTTTTTCTTTATCTCATTTGATCAATGTAGGTTTGAGGTTTACTTTGTCCAAGATAAGTATTGGTACTCCTGCCTGTTTTTAGGTACCACTGGCTTGGTAAATCTTCTTCCAGTCTTTCACCCTAAGCCTATGCTTGTTTCTGTTGATGAGATGGGTCTCCTGTAAGCAATAAATTGCTGAATCTGCCATTTTTATCCAGTTTGCCAAAGAGTGTCTTTTGATGAGGGAATTAAGTCCGTTAACATTCAGTGTTAGTAATAGACATGATGTGATTTCTGTCATTTAGTCATCTTAATTGTTTAAGGGTTTGATTGTGGGCAGCTAAATCAATGTTACTCTCTACTTTCTTGCCTTTTCTTCTCCTGTGATTTGGTACTGCCTGTGCTTTCATGGTTTTGTTGGCTTTTACTTTCTGTGTGCAGAATTCCTTGAAGAATCTTTTGTAGTGTTGACTTGGTGGTCATATATTGTTTTAGTTTCTGCTGATCTTGGAAGACTTTTATTGCTCCATCTGTTTTGAATGATAGTTTTGCTGGGTAAGTACATTAGGGTTGAAGTTATTATCATTCACTGCCCAGAAAACCTCACTCCATGCTCTTCTTGTTTTTAATGTTTCTGTTGAGAAATCTGCTGTGATTTTGATGGGTTTACCTTTGTATGTTATTTGTTTTTTCTCTCTTACAGCCTTCAATATTCTTTCACTATAGTCTACTCTTGTTGTTTTAATGATAATATGTCATGGGGTAGTTCTATTTTGGTCAAATCTGTTTGGTGTCCTGGAACCTTCCTGTACCTGAATGGGCATAGCTTTCTCTAGATTCGGCAAATTTTCTGTTATTATTTTGTTGAATATATTATGATTTCCTTTTACTTGCACCTCTTCTCCTTCTTCAATGCCCATGATTGTCAGACTTGGTCTTTTGATGGAGTCAGTGAAATCTTGCATGTTACTCTCACAGGTCTTTAGTTGTCTTACTAGTAGTTCTTCAGTTTTTCCTTTAAATAGCATTTCATCTTTGAGTTCTGATATTCTGTCTTCTGCTTGTTCTAGTCTGCTAGAGTGGCCTTCCATTTTGTTTTGCATATGTGTCTCATTCTTTTTTCTGAGGTTTTCCATATCATGGGTCACTTCCTCTTTAATATTGTCAATTTTAGACCTTAATTCATTTATCTCTCTATTTATGGTGTTCTTTGTTTCACATTGGTGTTTATACAGTGCTTCTATGGTTTCTTTTATTTGTTCTTGTGCTCTCTCATATTCTTTATTTTTGTTGTCTTGGAATTATTTGAGCATCTCCTGTACATTTTGGTTGACCATATCCAGTATGATCTCTATGAAATTCTCATTGATTACTTGCAGTATTTCTTTCAGAGTGTTCTTGTGGGCTTCAATGGGTTCTTTGGCATAGTTTATCTTTGTTTTGTTGGAGTCTTGATCTGAGTATCTTTTTTCTTCATTTCCCTCTTGTTCCTGTACTAATTTATTATTGGGGGGAAAATGGTTTCCATCCTTTTTCTGGCTTCCCTTCTTTTCACTTGGTGCTGTTAGTGTTCCTGTACTGTGTATAATTTATTATTATCTAGCTTGTAATAGTTAAAATAATATCTAGAATGGAAGGGTAAGAGGAGAATGAAAGCAAAGAAGGAAGAGAAAAAAGAAATAGAGAGCCAAAGAAATAAACAGGGAAAGATAATGTACTAGTCAACAGTGAAATTAACAGGTATTAGAGAGAAGAAAAAGAAGAGGAAAAAAGAGAAAAGAATAAAAAAATCCACCCAGGTTCAAATTCAATAAAGTTTCAGTCTTAATAGTTCTGGTGTTATTCCTTCAGCATCCAGTCCTGTTGTTGGTATTTGAGTAGTAGCTCTGTCATTGTCTCACTAAAGGAGAAAAGAAAACAAAATTATAATAAAAAGAAAAAAATTTTTTAAAAATAGCAAAGATATATAAAATGATAAAAGAATAAAATTTTTAGGTCCAGAAATCATGATGTTTCAGTCTTAGTTGTTCTAGTGTTGCTCCTTCAGCATCCAGTCCTGGTGTTGGTATTTAATCAGTATCACTGTGGGTCAGGAGACAGCTTTGTGAACCTCTATCTGCTCTGTTTCAGGCTGCAGCTCACCTGCTACCTACTGTCAGCTGGCTGATGCTGCAGGTTTTATGTATTGCAATTCGCTGGGGGAAGCTGTCACCCCCTCTGACTCCAGCAGGCTTTGTTTATTTAAAGTTCTCCCAGGTGCCTGCCCCTTCCCTTTTCTCCAGTGTAGATTCCTACCAGCCTGCTACAGTTGCAGTCCTTTTTTATTTAGAGTTCATGGGGGGAAACTGCCCTTCCCCCACTATCCAGTGGAGCATCCCACAACTCAGCCACTGTTGCAAGCCTTGCCCACCCCAAGCTCACTGGGGGGAGCCACCAAACTCACTTTCTCTGGCAGGCTTGTTTATTTGCACTTCATGCAGGTGCCTGTCCCTCCCCCTTTCTCAAGAGCTCAAGGTGCCCTGCCCTCTTTGCTATGTGTCCTTTTCAGTTCCTTGTTTCTTCTTCTTTTTTTTATTTTTTGTGGTGCAGGGGGTCAGTCTGACCAGGGGGCTATGCTGGTTTATCCCAGGGGTGACTGTGGGAGTATCACATGACACTTATTTGCTCACCTGTTGGTCTGCGTCTCCCAAGCAGGTTTGGAGCTGGTGTCTGGTGGTGCAGGAGCCCTCCTGTTTTCTCCGTATAACTTGGCATGGAGAAGCCATGGGGGTTTGGGGGTGTCAGTGTTTTGTTTCTTCTTGGTGGCTTTTCCTGCCAGTTTTGTCTCCAGCATCTCAGCAAGATTTTTACTTTACAGAATTCATGCTATCTGCTTCCTCTCTCTAGTCACCATCTTGGAACTCCTGGAACTTAAAAATTGTATGTTAAGGCAGTCTCACATTGGTGCATTCCTTGCTGTAACTTTTTGCAAGAGCCAACATTAAGACATGGTTTTGTAATTACAAAACAGTCTACATTTCATTTCTTTTTTTTGCTTTTTGTATCTGCACATTTTTCCTTTGTGCACTTTTTGATGTTAATTTCACAACTGCCACTCTATTTCAATCTTTATTCCTCTCAAATTAAAAGGTGTTTGAAATTTATGCATGGACATAAGTTAAGCATTTTACAATGAATAACAGCTAGTATATTAAATTTTAAGCTTGCACACAAATACATATTTTCATATAATTGTATTGTAAATCATTCATTTTCCATGTTTAACTTTGCTTAGAGAAAACCAAATCCTTCATAACTGGCCAAGCATGAAAGGACAAGAAAAACTATCACTTGTAAAATACTTTATAAATGACTAGAAAAGGGGAAGAAATTAAAGAACAGAGTAAATTTAAAGATTTCCAATACCAATTTCTTAAACATTTCTTTTAGGTTTGAACAGAATGTTAAAATATTATTATACTTTCCAAAGGAAAAAAGTTATTTCAACTAATCATCAGAAAGGCTAATCCAATTGCTAGTTTACCTAAATGTGTCCCACTTGAGTAACTTCAATAAGATCTAAACTAGTAAAAAATTATAAAACTGGGGTAATATATGGAGTAACTCATTTCAGATATTAGATATAAAAGATACAGGTATAATCCTTGATAGAATAGAAGTACATGAGATAATCTTCACATTCATCCAAAGTTCATGCCTGCAGGAGATTTATAAACTGTAACATGGGCAAGAAGTGCATAGTATAGAATGGCAATTTCACTACACAGAGAATATCTGTTGGAATTCCAGGATGTTGCTAAAATGGCTAGAATTCAAAGAGTTATGAGCTCTGTATAGGTATTTAACTGATTTATAAATTTTGTATTCACAGGGCAATACTTCAACAACTATGCATGGGGAATGGTCACTGTTGAGAAGACAGGTGAATTAAGGGGTCATTAGATATACAACAATGGAGAGCAAAGAAAACTCTGGTATATTAAGGAGAAACATGGAAGATATATCTACTCAAATATCTAGATGATTCTCAACTAGATAGATTATGCTTCTCTCCCAAGGTACATTTAGAATGTCTGGGGATACATTTGATTTGATATATAAGAAGATGAGTGCACAAAGTTTAGGAAACCTGGTCTAGAGAAAACAGCAAACAAAACGTCTAAATTCCTAAAATTTGTAATTTTAAAATTTCATGTTATAGTATCAATGGAAAATAAAACAATTCAGAGATTAGGAAATTAAGCAATTAAAAATTAAGCATAAGAGAAAGAGAGTTAACAAAAAAGAGGAGCAAAGCATTAATGTGTTATAGGACAGTTTGAAGAAGACTAATATAAGTATAAATGGGGCCAGCGGAAATGACAATGAAAAAAGTTTTTAAATGTTATAGATAAAAATCTTCCAAATATGAGGAAAACATGGAGCCCAAAGACTGAAAAATGCAAACTACAAGCAAAAGAAATATTAAGCAAACCATATCAATATTATACCATGAATGGTTTGTTTACATCATAAAGAAAATGTTGAAAACACTAAAAGGGATGCCTTGTACACAAAGGAAAAAAGAATAAGATTTAACAGCAGAGTTATCACCAGAAACCAAGCAAACAAAGGCAATGAGGTAACACGTAAAACTCCGAAAGGAAAAAATAAAAATGGTGAACATATCGTCCAAAAATAAAGGCAACTGGCAAGTCAGCATAGACTCTTCTCTCCTTGCTCCTTTGCTGTAAATATAACTATAAGCCATGGAAAAAATACAATGGCAGCCCAGAAAAACTATGAAAGGTGGAAAGAGGAACATAGGTGATTGATTATAGACTCTATAAGTACTGAAACCACACATCAGCAGGGATTTTTATGGAAAAGATAGCCCAAGTAGACGTTTTCCTGGTAATGTAACTTCTGACCACCAACTGAACAGCTGTTTTCCCCAGGAGTGAACAGAAGTGTTAGCAGTACCATGAAGAGACTCCAAGAGCAATGCTAATTGGCCAAGAAGGGAGCTTTGTTTCCACTCTGGACCTAAGTAACCACTCTACACTTTGAAATACCAGGTAACTGGGAGGACTAGCAAGCAGAATCACACCAGAGCAAGTGTCCATCCTGGGGAGCCTCCTTGCCTCCATAGTCTGATACCAGATATGTCCTTAACCTAAACACAGAAAGTGGCACCAAAAAAGGGATCTGACTACAACATGCAGTAGGACCTAGGATTACTAATTCCTAGGGCTACAAATTCCTTCCCTCTACTGAGAAAACAAGGTGACTCTGTTAGGAAGATCCTCCCACCACTCCCCAGCTCAGGAGACAAACCTCATTGCCATGAGCCAAAAGCTTGGAACATTTAGCGGTTTGTGAAAGTACAGACCACTGAAAAACTGAAGATCCCCCACCATGTAAAACCTAAACAAGGTGACTCACTGCTGATACAGATGTTTTAAGTAAGACCTAGAGTTTCCTACCATAATAGTTAAAACCTTCAGGATGAAATGAAAATCACCTGTCACTCCAAGAGAAAAATCACATTTGAAGTGAGAAAAGACAAATAACTGATATCAAACCTGAGAAAAAAATCAGATGATGTATTTATCTGTTGGAGGGTTTAAAGTAGACTTCACACGTATTTCCACAAGAGATTGCAAATTCTCATGAAACAAATAAAAACAAGAGAAAATGCTCAATAGGGAAGTAGAAGTTGTAAGAATAAAGTAGAAATTATAAATGTGAAAAACAGAATAATAGAAATAAAAGTCATTAGGTGAATGCAGGATAACACAGGTAGAATTCGTAGATAGAATAGCAGAATTAGAAGATAGAAATTGAGGACAGACATAGGATTTACTCAAATAGAATCTAGATTTAAAAAAAAAAATTAAAGCATCTACCAATTCTGAGGCAATTAAATGAAGAAGGAGGAGAAGACTCTAGAAAGCGAGAAATTAAAATGGTGAAAATAATGTCTGAAAACTTCCTGTACATAAACCTACAGATTCAAGAAGCTAAGGAAACTATAAACTGATTAAACCAAATAAATTCACACTAAAGCACACCAAAACTATGCTTATGAAAACTAAAGAAAAATAAAAGGTATTGATAGCACACATTGTGAAGAAACACACTGCTCACAGGCAAACACTAATTTAAATGACTACCAATTTTCTTATCACAAGCCCTAGAGGACGTAGCAGAATGTTTTTCAAGTGGAACAAAAAAAATGGAACAAAATTATTAAATAACAAGAATAAAGAATGCCCATTCATTCAGATGTTGCTCTAGCAAAGGAATTAGATAATCACTTGTGTTTGACAAAAGAGAAAGCCAAACACATGAGTAGGAAAGTGGGAGGAAAAGAAATGGATTCTGGTATGCCCTGCTGAAGGCTGTTGAAACAGAAACTGAAAGTAGGCTAACTAGTGACAGGGCTGCCTAGGCGCTGAATTTGGTGGACATATTTGCATTTCTCCAATTTTTCTTACTTTGAAAGTGAGGGAAAAATAGAACATCTGTCACTTATTGATCAAAACTGTTTGAGGCTGATTGGTATTGAGGTTTTAGTGTGGCTTATTTTCTGGACTGGTTGCAAAAGATTATATTTTGATTTTCTAGGCTGATGATTGCAGAGTTTGGGTTACAGCTCTCCTTTAATACACAACCTGACTATTTACTGCTTGGATATTCAGCTTTTCAGAAGAGAAATGAGGACTTTTCCAAGTGAAGGTAAGCTAAATAAATTGCCTCCAGTGAACATACTGTTAAAGAGAGCTAAAGGAATTTCTTCAAACAGAAAGGAATTGACAAAATATGAAGATTTGGAGCATCAATAAGGAAGAACGAATAATGTAACCATCACAAGTATAAGTAGAATAGACTACATATCCCTTTATTAAGTTTCTAGTAGTCAATATATTATTTTATTTGTTTTAATTATTCATTCATTCACATGTGCATACATTGTTTAGGTCATTTCTCCCCCCTTCCCCCCTCCCATTCCCTCTCCTTCCCTTCCCCCCTCAGTTCCAAGCAGGTCCTCTTCTGCCTTTATCACTAATTTTATTGAAGAAAAGACACAAGCCTAATAAGAAAGACAAAGCATTTTTGCTAGTTGAGTTGAGGTTGGCTATACAGAAATATTCCTAGCATTGCTTTCGTGTGCACATGTATTATTAAATTTCTAAATTTTGAACAATGACAAAAATAAATATAATAAAATATAAAAAAGATAATGAAAAGAAATAAATTAATACTTGAAACAATGATTTTTAAAAGTTATGAAGATAAAGAGTCCAAAATGATATTAACATTTTCACACTTCACTGGAAGTGGGAAAAGAACAGCAGTTATAATATGCATGTGTATATTATCATCTCTACAACACCCAATACTAAAACTACACAAAACAAAATAATTGAAAATACTGGAAGTTATTTAGCATCATAAAATCAATTGTCATCCAGTTTCTGGCATTAATTAACATTTACAGGAGAATCTCCATCCTATCTTTACTCATAATTTCATACAAAATTTTGTACTTGGTTTACAGATTATGTTTGTAGTAACAAATGTATTATTTTCTTGAAGTGTTTTTCTTTGTTTAATTGCTAACATGGTCATTTGTTTCCTTGCCTTTATAAGTTTAGGACTTGAGAAAATAGGCATTGTACTAGAGGATTAGGAAAAAAAGGGGAGAATATGATTTTTCTGTAGTTATTGTTTCATTTTAAGTAAAGGAGTAGAAAAATTAAGCAGCAAGTCAGTCATGTTTACCTGGGTTTACAGACTAAAAAGGACAGTTTATTGTTGCTATTGCTTCTGGCTATATTAGAGCACTGGAGAATTTTTCAGTTTGTTAGAAAATATGTTACTCAGATTGCAGATTTATGATAACTCTGCTAACAAGGTTATTATCCAGATCAGATTATGGTATCAATATATTCTAATTTTATAATTCTCTTAAATAGTTTCCTGAGCACTTAATATCCAATTATAAAGACATTTATTAAACATTGACTTTCTGCCACATACAATGCTTGGTACTGTAAGAAATGTGTTCAGCCATCAAGGAAACCAAAATCTCAGGTTTCTATTTTTACTTTCTGGCTCCTTTTAAGAAATCTATTTCCATGTAAGGCCAGCATTAAATTTAAGCAATTTTTATTAATCTGCTAGAGGAATCAGGATCCTCTCTAAATTCCTCAGGAGAAGAAAAAACAGTAAAAGAATAAAGGAGAGATGTGCTGGTGTAGCTCAATGGCAAATCATAGACAAGGTCCTGAGTTAAATAACCAGCAACACACACGTACAAATCGTGAAAAAGAGAAATATAGTTACAAGTACTACATTTTCATACAGTTTCATAAGAACTAAAATGTATTTAAAAATATACTGTTTATTAAAAACATTTATTTCTATCAAGTTAAATCACCAGCACTGAAACAGCTAACCATACTCAATTTTTGCTGTTTTTCTTTTATTCCTAGCATCTTTTATGTAAGACAATTTGCTATAGTAATAGAAAATAAATAGAAATAAATTTAGTAACTGATATTATGATTTATTCAGTAGCATGTCTTTTTAAAATAAAGCTATTAACACCAAAATTCAGATATCTAAATCAATAGTAGAATTTCAAACTACTTTTTGATCTCCTTTTAGCCTCATCCCAACAGTAATAGAAGCATTTATTTCAGTGAAAAAATCAATAGGACAATTGACTCAATTCTATTGCACGGTTTTTTAAGAGAGCATATTTTATCCTATAATTAAAACTTAGCAAACAATTTTGTGTAGTTGTGCAACATAACATTTTGGCTAGGAGTGAATAAAGTCTTCTGATTTATCTTATATTATACTTTATAAAGTGTTACTTAAAGAAGTTTTATAACTCAGCAATGTCTAGATTGCTTTTACTTGTGAGTTATATGGCTTTTATCAATCTAATTTTAACAAAAATCTATATTTATATCCTGTGTAAACTCTTTTGTAAGCATCACATAATTACTAACAGCATATAAATAAACACAACATCCATAAAACAGAGAATCACTTGCATTCTGTGTGTTTACTTGCTCTGAGGATATACATTGACATATACAAAGCTAAATATACATAGACTGATTACATAGCCATAAATGGTAATAAAAATTCCCTTCAGTTATACAACACTAATCTGGCCATCCATCTATGTATTACATAATTTTGTGTGGTAGCAAATATTCTATTGGACTTTTTAATGTGCAAATTCATGTATGATGAGGGATCATTTAGTCTTCATACAATTTCTTGCACTGATATCCTTATACGAAAATTCAAATCATGAAGTGTTTTTGAATTTTTTTTCTTGCAGTTTAACTTTTTTTTTATTGTTTTATTATTCATATGTGCATACAAGGCTTGGGTCATTTCTCCCCCCTACCCCCACCCCCTCCTTTACCACCCACTCCACCCCCTCCCTCTCACTCCCACCCCCTTAATATCTAGCAGAAACTATTTTGCCCTTATCTCTAATTTTGTTGAAGAGAGAGTATAAGCAATAATAGGAAGGAACAAGTGTTTTTGCTGGTTGAGATACAGACAGCCAAACAGGGAGTTGACTCACATTAATTTCCTGTGCGTGTGTGTTACCTTCTAGGTTAATTCTTTATGATCTAAAATTTTCTCTAGTTCCTGGAACCCTTTTCCTATTGGCCTCAGTTGCTTTTAAGGTATCTGCTTTAGTTTCTCTGCATTAAGAGCAACAAAAATGCTAGCTAATTTTTTATGTGTCTTACCTATCCTCACCCCTCCCTTGTGTGCTCTCACTTTTATCATGTGCTCAAAGTCCAATCCCCTTGTTGTGTTTGCCCTTGATCTAATGTCCACATATAAGGGAGAATCCAATTCCATTCATTTACCAGCAAATGGTAACATTTCGTTCTTCTTCATGGCTGCATAAAATTCCATTGTCTATATATACCACATTTTCTTAATTCATTCGTCAGTGGTGGGGCATCTTGGGTGTTTCCATAACTTGGCTATTGTGAATAGTGCCGCAATACACATGGGTGTGCAGGTGCCTCTGGAGTAACCTGTGTCACAGTCTTTTGGGTATATCCCCAAGAATGGTATTGTTGGATCAAATGGTAGATCAAGTCTAGCTTTTTAAGTAGCCTTCAAATTTTTTTCCAGAGTGGTTGTACTAGTTTACATTCCCACCAACAGTGTAAGAGGGCTCCTTTTTCCCCTCATCCTCTCCAACACCTGTTGGTGGTGTTGCTAATGATGGCTATTCTAACAGGGGTGAGGTGGAATCTTAGTGTGATTTTAATTTGCATTTCCTTTATTGCTAGAGATGGTGAGTATATTTTCATGTGTTTTTTGGCCATTTGAATTTCTTCTTTTGAGAAAGTTCTGTTTAGTTCACTTGCACATTTCTTTATTGGTTCATTAGTTTTGGGAGAATTTAGTTTTTTAAGTTCCCTATATATTCTGATTATCAGTCCTTTGTATGATGTGTAGCTGGCAAATATTTCTCCCACTCTGTGTGTGTTCTCTACAGTTTAGAGACCATTTCTTTTGATGAACAGAAGCTTTTTAGTTTTATGAGGTTGAATTCATCTATGCTATCTCTTAGTTGTTGTGCTGCTGGGGTCTCGTTGAGAAAGGTCTTACCTATACCTACTAACTCCAGAGTATTTCCTAGTCTTTCCTTTATCAACTTTGGAGTTTGGGGTCTGATATTAAGATCCTTGATCCATTTTGAGTTAATATTGGTATACAGTGATATACATGGATCTAGTTTCAGTTTTATGCAGACTGCTAACCAGTTTTCCCAGCATTTTTTGTTGAAGAGGCTGCTATTTCTTCATCATCTATTTTTAGCTCCTTTGTCAAAGACAAGTTGGTTATAGTTGTGTGGTTTCATATCTGGGTCCTCTATTCTGTTCCACTGGTCTTCATGTCTGTTTTTGTGCCAGTACCATGCTGTTCTTATTGTTATTGCTTTGTAATATAGTTTGAAGTCAGGTATTGTGATACCTCCAGCATTGTTCTTTTGACTGAGTATTGCCTTGGCTATTTGTGGCCTCTTGAGTTTCCATATAAATTTCACAATGAATGTCATTGTGAATGTCATTGGAATTTGATGGGAATTGCATTAAACATGTAGATTACTTTTGGGAGTATCGACATTTTTACTATGTTGATTCTACCAATCCATGAGCATGGGAGCATGGGAGATCTCTCCACTTTCTATAGTCTTCCTCAATCTCTTTCTTCAGAAGTGTATAGTTTTCCTTGTAGAGGTCTTTCACATCTTCTGTTAGGTTTACACCTAAGTATTTGATTTTTTTTGAGGCTTTTGTAAATGGAATTGTTTTCATAAATTCTTTTTCAGCTTGCTCATTGTTAGTGTATAGAAATGCTAATGATTTTTCTATGTTGATTTTATATCCTGCTACCTTGCTATTGCTATTGATGATGTCTAGAAGCTTCTGAGAATTTTTTTGGGTCTTTAAGGTATAGGATCATGTCATCTGCAAATAGGGATATTTTGACAGTTTCTTTACCTATTTGTATTCCTTTTATTCCTTCTTCTTGTCTAATTGCTCTGGCTAGGAATTCCAGTACTATGTTGAATAGGAGTGGAGATAGTGGGCATCCTTGTCTGGTTCCTGATTTTAGAGGGAATGGTTTCAGTTTTTCTCTGTTTAGTATAATGCTGGCTATAGGTTTGTCATATATAACTTTTATAATGTTGAGGTACTTTCCTTCTATTCCTAATTTTCTTAGAGGTTTTATCATGAAATGGTGTTGGATCTTCTCAAAGGCTTTATCTGCATCTATTGAGATGATCAAGTGGTTTTTGTCTTTGCTTCTGTTAATGTGGTTTATTACATTTATTGATTTTCGTATGTTGAACCAACCCTGCATTCCTGGGATGAAGCCTACTTGTCATGGTGAATAATCTTTTTGATGTGTTGTTGAATTCGGTTTGCCATTATTTTGTTGAGGATTTTTGCATCAATGTTCATTAAGGAGATTGGCCTATAGTTCTCCTTTTTGGAGGTATCTTTGCCTGGTTTTGGGATAAGTGTAAAATTGGCTTCATAAAATGTGTTTGGCAGTTTTCCTTCCCTTTCTATTTCATGGAACAGTTTAAGGAGGGTTGGTATCAGTTCTTCTTTAAAGGTCTGATAGAATTCAGCAGAGAATCCATCAGGTCCTGGACTTTTCTTTTTGGGGAGACTCTTGATTGCTGCTTCAATTTCATTTTGTATTATAGATCTATTCAGTTGATTAATTTCCTCTTGGTTCAGTTTTGGATGATCATATGTATCTAGAAATCTGTCCATTTCTTTAAGATTTTCAAATTTATTTGAATATAGGTTTTTGAAGTAGTCTCTGATGATTTCCTGGACTTCCATGGTGTTTGTTGTTATCTCCCCTTTTGCATTCCTGATTCTACTAATTTGGGTTTTTTCTCTCCTCATTTTAGTCATGTTTGCCAGGGGTCTATTGAGCTTGTTTATTTTTTCAAAGAACCAACTTTTTGTTTCATTAATTCTTTGTATGGTTTTTTTGGTTTCTATTTCGTTGATTTCAGCTCTTATTTATATTATTTCTCTCCTTCTATTTGTTTTGGGATTTGCTTGTTCTTGTTTTTCTAGGAGTTTGAGATGTATCATTAGGTCATTGATTTGGGATCTTTCAGTATTTTTAATACATGCACTCATAGCTATAAACTTTCCTCTCAGGACTGCCTTAGCTGTGTCCCATAGGTTCCAGTAGGAGTAGGTTCTGTTTTCATATTCATTGATTTCCAGGAACTTTTTAATTTCCTCTTTTATTTCATCAATGATCCATTCTTCATTAAGTAATGAGTTATTTAGTTTCCAGCTGTTTGCACGTTTTTTGTCTTTACTTTTGTTGTTGAGTTCCACTTTTACTGCATTGTGATCAGATAGTATGCACGGTATAATTTCTATTTTCTTATATTTGCTGAGACTTGCTTTGTGCCCTAGAATATGATCTATTTTGGAGAAGGTTCCATGGGATGCTGAGAAGAATGTATATAGTTTAGAAGTTGGATGAAATGTTCTGTAGATATCAAGTAGGTCCATTTGATCTATTGCATATTTTAGATCTTGGATTTCTTTATTGATTTTTTGTTTGGATGGCCTATCTATTGATGATAATAGGTGTTAAAGTCTCCCACAACCACTGTGTTGGCGTTTATATATACTTTTAGGTCTTTCAGGGTATGTTTGATGAAATTGGGTGTGTTGACATTGGGTGCAAAGAGGTTGATTATTATTATTTCCTTTTGGTCTATTTCCCCTTTTATTAGTATGGTATGTCCTTCTTTATCTTGTTTGATCAATGTAGGTTTGAAGTCTACTTTGTCAGAGATAAGTATTTCTACTCTTGCCTGTTTTGGGAGGCCATTGGCTTGGTAAATCTTCTTCCAGCCTTTCATCCTTAGCCTATGCTTATTTCTGTCGGTGAGATGGGTCTCCTGTAAGCAACAAATTTTTGGATCTTCCTTTTTAATCCATTTCATCAAGCAGTGCCTTTTGATGGGTGAATTAAGTCCATTAACATTAAGCATTAGTACTGATAGGTATGTGGTGATTCCTGTCATTTAGTTGTCTTAGTTGTTTGAAGGTTTGATCGTGTGTACCTAAGTTGAGGTTACTTTCTACTTTCTTGCTTTTTCTTTTTCTGTAGTTTGGTGCTGTGTGTCTTTTCATGGTTAAGTTGGGTTTCACTTTCTCTGTGCAGAATCCCTTGAAGAATCCTTTATAGTGGTGGCTTTGTGGTCACATATTGTTTTAGTTTCTGTTTATCATGGAAGACTTTTATTGCTCCATCTATTTTGAATGATAGTTTTGCTTGGTAGAGTATCTTGGGGTTGAAGTTATTTTCATTCAGTGCCTGGAAGATCTCACCCCATGCTCTTCTTGCTTTTAATGTTTCTGTTGAGAAGTCTGCTGTGATTTTGATGGGTTTACCATTGTATGTTACGTGTTTTTTCCTCTCTTACAGCCTTCAATATTCTTTCCTTAGTTTTTGAACTTGTTGTTTTAATGATGATATATTGTGGGGTAGTTCTATTTTGATCTGGTCTGTTTGGTGTCCTGGAGGCCTCTTACATCTGTATGGGAATATCTTTCTCTAGATTTGGGAAATTTTCCGTTATTATTTTGTTAAATATATTACGCATACCCTTCGCTTGCACCTCTTCTCCTTCTTCGATGCCCATAATTCTCAAGTTTGGTCTTTTGATGGAGTCGGTGAGTTCTTGCATTTTCTTTTCACAGGTCTTGAGTTGTTTAGTTAATAGTTCTTTGGTTTTTCCTTTAATTACCATTTCATCTTCAAGTTCTGAGATTTTGTTTTCTGTTTGTTCTATTCTGCTGGATTGGCCTTCCATTTTGTTTTGCAGTTCTGTTTCATTCTTTTTTCTGAGTTTGTCCATATCCTGGCTGGTTTCCTCTTTAATGTTGTCTATTTTCTTCCTGAGTTCATTTATCTGTTTATTCATCGTGTTCTCTGTTTCACTTTGGTGTTTATACAGTGCTTCTATAGTGTCCTTTATTTCTTCTTTTGCTTTTTCAAATTCTATTTTTGTTGTCTTGGAATTTCTTGAGTGTCTCCTGTACATTTTGGTTGACCCTATCCAGTATCATCTCTATAAAATTCTTATTGAGTACCTGTAGTATGTCTTCTTTTAAATTATTCTTGTGGGCTTCATTGGGTCGTTTGGCATAGTTTTTCTTCATTTTGTTGGAGTCTGGATCTGAGTACCTATTTTCTTCATTCCCCTCTGGTTCCTGTACTAATTTTTTTGCTGTGGGGAAACTGGTTTTCCTGTTTTTTCTGTCTTCCCACCATTGTCCTTGTGTTGTTATTGTCTCTGTACTGTGTGCAATTAAGTATTTTCTAGCTTGTAATAATAACAATGGAATATTTAGAATGGAAGGGTGAGAGGACATGGAAAGCAAGAAGTTAAAGAAAAGGGAAAAACAAACAGACATGTAGGAAAAAACAAAACAAGGAATCAAACAAGAAAGTTTCAAAGGAAGCGTTAGTATACTAATCAACAGTAAGCTGAACAGGCCTTGTCTGCATCTTCCCAAGCCTCTGGGCATGGGCGACTGTTGGCCCGGGGACCATCCTGGTTTCTCCATTTAACGTGAAGTCAAGATGCTCTGCACCAGCTGAAGGTGTGGAGGGGTCAAAGTTTTGCCCCTTCTTGATGGTTTTGCCTGCAAGGTGTGTCTCCAGTGTTTCTCCAAGATTTCACTATAGGAGGCATGCTTTTTGCTTCCTCCCTCTAGCCGTCATCTTGGAATCTCATTTTTGGATTTTTAATGGCAATATTTCAATGGCAGTAATGTTAATCAATGCCTGTTCAAATAAAAATATAAAATAAGAAACTTCTAATTATTTTCTATCTCATCTCAGGGATACAATAAAGAATTTACTGGGTCAAAATTATACAATATGGCAAGAAATATTTTAACACAAAATAGTGTATATAAATAAATATTTTTCCCAATATATTAACTAAAGAGCAATTTAAAACAAATGTAGTCAAAAATTTTTTTTAAAGCATTTATTGTTTAATTTTAAGTTTTAATTTCAATTTAACTTTTAGTTTAAAATTTCATTTAATGTTTAGATCACTGTTATTGACTTCTGCCCTTTTTTGATTCATTTAATTTATAAATCTTGACAATCCTCACTCGAAGAAATTTTGTTCTCTATTTCCTGTCCTTACAATTTTAGTTGTTATATAAGCTAAGCACAAAAGGTCATTTGGCTTCTATTTTTCCAGAAATTATTAAGACAGTGAAAATATTGGATATAAGTCTTAGTACAGAGTAAGCTCTCAGCTATTAAATGTCTATAGGTTTATTGAGTTAAATCTACAAATATTATTTTAGTCCATTATTTGTCCAAAATATTAAGAATAGGAGAAATTTCAGTGGTATGGGAAGAAAGTTGAATGTATTTTAATGTATCTAAAAATACTTATTTCATGCATGGTGATTAATTAGAATCTAAATAATTAGAATAACATATGTCTTATTGTTGGCAGATTACAACACTAATTTCTGATGAGATCTGTTATCATATATTTTTTGCACTCTGACCAGAAAACTATGTGTTGTAATAATATATAGACAGTGACGTTCACTGGAAAAAATAATTTACTAATGTTGTGTGTTTGAACATGCACATGTATACAGAGATACACACATATATGTACACAAGTATACATGTACATGCTAAGTGAGTACGTGTGTGTTCTTTTCTGTCCTTTAAAATTTGTAGGTGAGCTAGGTACCAGTAACCAACACCTGTAATCCTAGTTATTTAGGAGGCTGAGATTCAGAGGATCAAATTTATAGTGCAGGCCTAGCAAAATGTTCACAAGATCTGATCACTCACTTGTCATCCCAGCCACCACCCGAAGTCTAAAATAGAAGGATTATGGTAAGGGCTGGCCTGGGAAAAAAGCAAGACCTGGTCTCTAAAATAACTACAGCAAAAAGGACTGGAGACATGGATCATGTGGTAGAGTGCCTGCCTAGCAAGCTGTAATCACTGAGTACAAACCCCAACACGAACAGAAAAAAAAATGTAAGTGAGAATTCTGTCATGAAAAATTAAAGTTTAGGATTTCCACTTTTTGCTCTGGCATGTAAATAACTTATACACTTCCAGTGTTTCCAAACAATAAGCAGAAAACCTAACAAACTGAAAAAATAAACATTTCCTAAATTTTTCAGAAAAGTATGACCTTTGGGCAAACTGCTGACTCAAAAACTGGAAAAACAGGGAAGTGAATACAAAGAATCACAAATATACATGAATGGAAACCCACAAGTAGAAACCTCCAGTGGACCCAATCTTGGAGGGCAGGAAAACCTGAACAGATTGACACTTTGCTAGCAAGGGTGAAGCCCTAGGTTTGAATACCAACCTTACAAAAATATAAAAAATAATAAAATACATAGCTATATACTGCCTATGAAAAACTCACTTTAAATTGAAACAAATGTATAGATAAATGTTAATGAAATAGAGATATACCATGCCAACAAAATCAAAAAGACCTAATAAGTATAATCATTTTTGATACAGCAAAGTTTAGATCAAGAAAATTATCAAGGAATAAAAGAACATTAAAAAATAATTGTGGCATTAATTCTTTAAGAATACATAACAGTCCCTAATTTGTATTTAGCTAACAGCAGAGCATAAAAATAGTTTAAAAAAAATTGATAAAACTGCAAAGAGAAATAGAAATATCCACCGTCACAGTGTGAGGTATCAACACCTTCTCCCAGTAATGGAAGTATGTAGAAAACAGAAAATTAATAATGGCAGAATTGAAAATAACAGCATCATCAATCAACTAGGTCTATTGAAATCTATAGACTAAGTGACCCAACAGTAATATATTATGCATTATTCTTATGCTCTCCTGGAAGATTCACCAAGATATACCACATTCTGGTAGAGAAAGCACAACGTGACAAAGACAAGAGAGTGCAGGTTATACAAGGTATGCTCTCAGATCAGAAGAGAATTAAAATGATAACCAAGAACAGAAAAATAGGTGGAAAAATACTGAAACATATTGAGAATAAAGAACATATTTCCAAATAATGCATAGATCAAAGATGTTTCAAGAAAAATTACAAATATTTTGAATTAAATAAAATTGAAAATTCATCTTACCAAAATTTGTGATACAACAAACAGAAGTTACAATTTGAAAACATAGTTTAGAAAAGATATATAATATGAAATAATAAGCTTCCCCCTTACAGAACTAGAAAATGAATTGCAAATTAAATCTAAAAAAGCAGAGGAAAAGAAATTGAACAAAATTCTATGGAATGGAAAATAGAAAATTTTGTCAAAGTTAAAATAAAAAATGTATGAAAAGAATAATACACCAAAACCTAGCATTTATAACAGGTATGCAAGACAGTTCCAATATTTGAAAATCATCAATTTAATCAATCAAACAGACATGAGTGTTCAACTGGTGTAAAACAATCTACTTGATCAAATGCAATACCAATTCTTGATAAAAATTCTTAGTGAAAAAAAGTAGATATAAAATTTCCTCAGCTTGATGAAGACTATAAACAAAAAAGCTATAGCTGACATCATTATTAATAATGAGAAATTCAAAGATTTCACAATATGATTAAGAATAAGATTAAGATATGCTCTTTCATTGCTGCCTTTAATTTGGTACCAGCAGTTCTAGTTAATGGAATAAGAAAGAAGAGTAAATAATAGGTATATATTTTGGGAAGGAAGATATAAAATTATCTTTAATTGCAGGATAGATAATAATATAAATTGAAATTCTGGAAACAATTACAAAAACTCTTGTCACTAAAAAGTAATTGCAATGAGGTTGCATAACAAAGTGTTAGTATTAAAAATTCAATCACTTTCTTATATGCCAGTAGTAAACCAGTAAAATTTAAAACTAAAAGCACAGTACCATCTCTATAAAAACCCAAACTGTGGAATAAAAAGGCATAAATATAATAAAAATGTATAGATCTATATTAGGAAAATTACAAAATTCCAATGAAAGAAATCAAAGAACTACACAAATGAATATATATATATATTTATGTATATATACATACACATACATGTATATCATTCATGAACAGGAAGACTCAATATCTCAATATTTCAAATTATCTGTTCTTCCTAAATTGATCTATAGATTCAATGCAATTCTAGTCAAAATCTTGTGTGCTATTTCCTGGGTGTCAATAACTTGTTCTTAAAATGTATATGGACAGGCAAAAGATCCAGAATGCACAGCACAATATTAAAAGAGGGGAATAATGTCAGAGGACTGACACTAGCTTTCTTCCAGATTCACACTACAATAATCAAAGCTGTGTGATATTGACAAAGGACTAAATAAACAGGTTAATGGAGCAGAATTAAGAGTTCAGGAATGACCAACATACCTTGTTAGTTGATTTTTAACAAAGTGAGAATGGCAATATAAGATTTTCAGTAAATGATGTTACAACTATTGGGCACTCACACTTAAAAAAATATAGACACAAATCTCAGACTTTGCTTTAACTCAAAATGGATCTCAGGCCTCAATACTAAACATAAAATAAAATTATGATACTTTGAAAGTAACAAACTTAGATCACTTTTTGTATATGATAATTTTTTAGATGCAGGATTAAATGTACAACCCATGATAAGCCAAATTTCACAATTTTAAAAATCTGCTCTGCAAAACACAGTGTGTAGTGAATAGAAAAACAAGGCACAGAGTAGGATAAAATTTTTACAAAAGGAACACACATATGTACACACATGCACATACACATGTAACTTTTAAGTATCAACAATAAGAAAATAAGTAACTCAATTTTAAAAATGAACAAAAAAACTAAAAACATGTTTTACCAAAGAAGATATATAGATAGCAGCTAACAATGTAAAAAGTATTCAAGATCATATATCAGTAAGGAATTAAAAATTCTAATAGCAATGAAATAGTCTTATGTGCGAATTGGAATAACTGAAATATATCAATAAATGCTGGTGAGAATATGGAGCAACAGGAAATCTGATTCTTGCTGGTCAGGGTGCAAAGAGGCATAATCAATTTGCAATTAGGATTGACAGTAGGTTTTTAATTTTTTACAAATTTAAATATAATCTTATCACATGATCCACTAATCCCACCCCTCCATATTTATCTTGCGTGAGTTAAAAACGCATGTCCTCATGAAATCCTGAACACAAATGTATAGAACAACTTTCTTTATAATTTCCAGAACATAGAAGCAATGAACATGTCCTTCAGTAAGTAAATGCATAAATAGTGGTATATCCAGACAGTGGAATGTTACGCAGCATAAAATGCTATAAGTTGTCAAGGTATGAAAAAAGTGTGGAGAAAATTTAAAGGTATATTCCTAAGTGAATAAAGCTAACCTGAAAAAGCTACATTGTGCATGATTCCAACTATTTGATGTTCTGAAAAAGGCAAAACTGTAGAGAGCATAAAAAGGTCATGCTCTGTGTTATGGAGAAGAAAGAGATGACTAGGTGAAGATAAAGGTTTTTTAGAGAAGTGAAAGGACTTTGTGTTACAGTACAATGGTTGTAAAAAGTCACTTTAATTTGTACAAAGTATACAATTGACAACATTAAGAATGAATCCAAGATCAGATGTTGTGAAACATGCCTGTAACTCTACCTAGCTGAGAGGTGGAGTTTGGGAGTATGGAGGATGTATATACACATAAATGTTTATGTTTATGCATACACAACTATTTCTTTAACATATAAAAACAAGTGGTACAACAATCAATAAAATATGTAGTCATTTCAATATATATTTTGATAATTTTTATGAGTGAGAAGAAACTAGGATGGGGTTTTGTAACTTAGCAAATATATTTAATAGAAAAGTAATATTTTGCTAGTTTTTATGATAAAATTATATGATACATGTCAAATACATTTATTATATAGGAATGTAAGCTAGTCTAGAATATCTGTAAATATCTACCTTTGGAAGAGTTTTAATGTATATATATATATAGTATATGTTATATACATATGATTGTCTTCCTTTATTAGACAATTGCACCAATTAATTGCATCCTGATAGTCTCAGATCAAATTCTAATAATATGATTGTTGTCAAGATAGTGATTTTTATGCAATTTTTTCATTATGTTTTATCAGAAAAGTCATGAGCTAATAAAATAAATTTTGATTCATCATTTATTTCTTTGAGAGATGATTATCATAGCTATTTACTAAGTTACTTCAAAGATGTAAGTCATACATCTTTGAAGAATGGTTTTTTGTTTTGTGTAAACAACATAAGGTTTATTATATACAAAATTCAGAGCTTCTATACAGTAAGAAACACTTGTTTCTTTTTCAATTTAATTTCAATTCACACCCTAGATGTTCAAGTTCATAGAAGGAAAAGTCAGAAATTGGAAAGTGAATGAAAAGTACCTAAACAAATTTCTCATTTCTTGTGATACATCAAATGAAATACATGTTTTTAATGCTTTAACTTCATTAGACTCAGGGGTGTGGTTACATACAAGGCAAGAAGGAAAACAACTCTTCTTTCATGAAAAGAATCCAATGTCATGCTAATTATTTTTAAACATACTTATTCATCACCTTCATATGATTTTAACTACGATAGTACTTACTAGGAATTGAAATTAATGTGGAAGAATTACAACAAAATATTGCAGATATTAGTTCTTATTAGAGATTCTATTAATCTGAAAGAGAGGAACTTTGTCTGCAATTATGAGAATTATAATTCAGCCACCCCTCCTCAGGTTAGCAGTCCATGACCAATTTCCTCTTTCTAGCATTATGAAAATATGTATTCTCCAATCAAATTATAAACCATTAGATGGAAGGTGTTAAACACCTAGAGATGTATCATTAAATTAACTCTACATGACTCAGAAATACAGGAAAACTTTAGAATCAACTCAAAGGTAAAAGTCCTTCCACATGTAGCATTAATAATCCCAAGATCTTGCCATATTTTTTACTTTATTCACAGTAAAATATGGACCTATTCTTTATTATTGAACTTCTGTTTCAGAGTGGAGAAAAGGAAAGTAAGTGAAGTCATAAACCAAGGTGTGCTCATGAAGCAATCGTTTTTGTTTCATCATTTTTATCAGATTAAGCAATTCCAACTTAAAGTGTGAAGAACAAATCGAACTTAGTCTGGTAAGGTGGAACATCAAATTATTTCAGGTGGCAATAATGCTATGTGCAATAGGCCAGGTTTGAGCATGGAGATTTGCAAATTTGTGAAATTTGTTTCAAGGTTAATATGCATAAACACCATGGAATTTAGGTTAAAGAAATTAGAACTACCTTGACCTTCATAGATTTTCTTTACAATGTTATGAAGTTTAAACTGTGGAAGGCAATGGAATGACACTAAAGATTTTATGTTTAAACAGTTATATGAATATGTTTGCATTTTAAAATACTCATTCTGATGATAGAGTGAATAATTTTGCAGTTTTTGCATCAAATCAGTTTTCTCTTTCTAAAACCACTAAACTATATTTCTCAGTATTTTTTTTCACTTAGATGTGGTCTAGTGATTTACAGTTATTATTGTTTCTCCTATGTGGGTGTTGAAAAAGAGAGAACCCCAACATGCATTCAGAGTCCTTTAATCACTTCTTGGAAGACAGTGTAATCTCTAGCAGATAAATAATATTTAGAATTTATGAGAAAGAACAGTAAACTTCAATCTTATTTGAACCATATTTGAATATTCAGTTTTGAGTTATTTTTATATAACTGCTATTATCCTAACAAATACCTATAATTTAAAATTTACTGACAACTAAAACCCAAAACATAAACAAAACAGAATTCGGTTTGATTATGTGCTTGCATATGGAAAAGAATAAAATATCTTTTCACACTCCCAGTAGTGGCTTCAAGGTCTCTAGTTACTTAAACAACTGTGACATAGAATGTAATTTTAGTGTCCATTTAGTAAGCCCTGTGCTTTTTATTGTACTTTTATAATAGTTACCAGAGTTTTTTTCTTTTTTATACTCATTTGATGAGGTTAAGAAAACCTGCACATTGTAACAATTTTCAGTCAATATGTTAGTCAGCTTTCCTTCACTGTGACAAAATACCTAAGAATATCAACTTAAAAGAAGAAAAGGTTTATTTTGGCTTATAGTCTGAGAGGCTTCGGTTCATGGTCACTTGACCCCATTGATTTGGGACTGTGGCAATGCCTAATATCATAGAAGCGAAGAGATGATCAAGCAAAGCAGCTCACCTTATAGTGGCCAAGGAAGCAAAACAGAAGGGGGATGGTCTGGGGTCCTAATATCCCTTCAAAAGCTCAGCCCCAATGGTCTAAATTCCATCCACTAGGTACCACCTCCTAGAGGTCCCACCACCTCCCAACAGTGCCAAAGTCCAGAGACCATGACCTTTTGGGTCACAGATCCAAATTATAGCAGCTACTCTTCTTGTCTCTTAAATTTCTAAATTTGTTCACAGTTCGAGCTCCGGTTTTCCTTAAGAAGAATTTATATGTATTGTATCAGTTAGATTTCTTAGTTGTTCACAAAAGAACAGGATGATTAACTGTAGTAGATCACGATACTAGGTAGGAATCAAAGGAGAATAAACAGCAAAATGTCTTGCCAATATCGTAGCAGTATATCACCCAATTCTACCGTCAATGAGAATCTCACACGACCATCACCCACCTTTAAAAAAAATCCTTTGCTATCACTTACTTAACAAAGTTCCGGTTAGATGACTACTTGACCAAGTCTACATGGAATATAAATGCTCTAAAACCCAGAGAATAAGATGAAAAATCCTTACCCTGCCCAATCCAAAAAAGTGAGCATTTTTAAAACCAAGGATGGAATTTGGATACAAGCAAAGGAAGAAGTTATCAAATGGCCTTTGTACTACCAATCTGCATGTGAGATACATCTTCTCATTGCTGTCTATATTAAGGTAGTCAAAGAACTTGGAATATCTATAAAATCTTCTTACATATTTCATAACCAAGGGAAGCCTTGAGATAACCATTAATACATGAAAGTTTTCAAACACGATTTAATTGCTGAAATAAGAACACGTGCTTCAAGAACACCTTGTTAGATCAAGTAGAGAAAAAATAAAACTAATAATGGGGTGGTATACTGTAGAACTCACAAAGTTCTGTTCAGCAGATGGACTTGTCGAACTAAGCACAGCAAGACAATACTGTACTTTTTAAAGAAGCATATCTAACCATGAGAACAGGTTTGCATGTGACCACACCTTCTCTGTAAATCTGTTTTGTTGTGATTATTATTGCCTTTGTGCAATATGAATTACAATACAGGGCTTTGTAACTTACTGTTAGGGAAAGTTTCCTAAAACAGCTGTTATAGTACATGGTGGCTAGCACTCTACAGTTTGGTGCTAAGTGTATATTTATTTGAAATCCCTTCTGTGGATTGAATATGACAGATGTGTGAAAGTATGTCATATTTTCCATACTTCAGAAAGAAAACATTAAAAGGCAAATGATGTGAGGTCATAGATGAGAATCTGTTCTTCTCTTATTACAATTGCCAAAGGATAAACTTGATAACCATAGTTACCTTTAGTTTCAACCTCCTTAGTTTCATTCAGAACTTCTTTGTTATTCCTCTTTTAGTAATGATCTTCTGTCCTGTGTTCCATATACTGTCTCCTTGGGCCAATCAGCTGGAAACACACTTTGGCCATGTTTGCTGTTCTTTCATTCTGATATCGCATGATGTTTAGATCCATGTGAATTGTATTGTTATTTTAACAACAAACTCTAAAATATCATTGTCTTAGAATGATATAGTTTTTTATTTATGATAACTGTCTATTGTTTCATAGTATTCCTTGAAGGTTCTATATCTACTTTTGATTCAAATACACCCATTAAAGAGTTTTCCTCTTTAAAGTTGCTGAATTAGTCATATAATAAACTGTTCATTGGATTTTTGCCTGTATATTTCAGAGATTTTCTAATGTTTTGTCTCATAAACTGATCTTGCATCGAAAAGTGATCATTTATTTTAAAAAATATTTTTGGCAGTAAGGGAGTTTTGAGCTCATAGTGTTCTATCACTTGAGGTGTGCCCTCGGCCTTTTTCTACTTTCAGTTATTTTCACATAGGGTATCCCTTTTTTGCCCAGGAACAGCCTCAATTCCCACCTACACTTCCCACACAGCTGATATTACAAGGGCAAACCACCACACCCAGCTTCTTTACTGGGATGGAATCTTGCTAATAGTTTGTCAGGGTTCGCCTTGAATTGTGATCATCCTGATCTGTATCTTCTGAGTAGCTGGAAATATAGGCATAAGCAACCATGCCTTGCCAAAAAAAATTGTCTTCAAAAGATGTTCATTTTATTGCCAAGAATTTATGTGCTAACATACCTCTTTGAAGAAAGCGGATTGTTGTGGATGCCTCAGGATCTCCTTTATTTCTTTCCTTATTTTTCCACTTCAACTAATAATGCCAAACCTTTCAAGGTAACAATCATTAATAGTCCAAGATCAGTAAGATGTCAACACAGTTGTTCCAGGGAAAAACATTTCTTTCCTTAAATAAAGACAAAACTAAAATACATCATACATTTTGCATATTTCATTCAGCTCTCTGTAGCACAAATGTTTTTCTCTAATTTCCATGTCACCGAAAAATTTTACTAATACAGCAGCATAATATTTATTGATGAAATTAATTAATTATTAATCTGGTTGAAGGAGTTCTTATATTTTGATTTACTATACAAAGTCTTTTTGGCACATGTGACATGAAATTCATACATTGATACATTTTTTGAAAGGAAAAATTTTCAACTTATTATTAAATACTTTTTCTAGATTTTACTTTTCCTACATTTGTGTTTGGAATGCAATATTTAGCTCTAACACTTATTAGAATTATGAAATATATATATTGTGGGGCTCAATGTGACAATTCACTATATGTATTTAGCATACATTAATCAAACCCTGTGTTCCATTTCCCACCTCTCTTCCTTGCCTTCTCAAGCTCTAGTCATCACTATTCTATATTCAAGTTGACTTTTTTTGTATTTCCACATATGAGAGAGAATATGGAGTATTTATTTTCTGTGTTTGCCTGATTTCAATTAACACCATGTCTTCCATTTCTATTAATTTTGCTGCAAATGACAGAATTTCATTCTTATTTATAACTGAAAATTTTCCCCAGTGTGTGCATACATATCACATACATATCACAATGTATATTACACATACATTGCATTTTCATTGATATGGAAGTCATTGGTTCCATATTTTTGATGTTATGGAGAGTACCATAACGATGCTATGTGCACATGATTATTTCTTTGGTATCTGATATCATTTCCTTTGGAATATAACCAGAAATTGGATAGCTGGATCACATGGTAGATCTATGTCTAGGTTTTGAGGAGCCTCCATGCTATTCTCTCTGATTATTGTACTAATTCACATTTCATCTGACTGACAGTCTACAAGAGTTGCTTTTTCTCTACCTCCTTTGACAGCATTTGTTGTTCACTTTTTGGGAAAAGCCGTTCTAATTTTGGTGATAAAACATTTTATTGTGGTTTTGTTTTTGTTTTTTTTTTTGTATAGTTGTTGGTCACTTGCACATTTTAATCTGGGTTGAATTGTTAAGATTTTGAGTTTTTTATATATTGTAGATATTAATTCTTTGCAGAGACATAGTTGCCAAATATTTTCTCCCATCTTGCAGATTATATCTTCACTGTGATTATTATTTCTTTGTGCAGAAGGTTTTTACCTTGATGTAATCTCATTTGGCTTTGGCAGGCATATCTAAAACATCATTGCCTTTACTGTTTTCTTGATTTGTTACCCTTGCATAATTCTAATAGAATCCAATTTTCATGTCTTATACTAATATCTTTGATCTACTGTGTGTGATAGGGGTCATGTTTCAATCTTTTGCATGCAGATATCAAGTTTTCTCAGCATCATTTACTGAAAAGGCTATCTTTTAGCCAATGTAAAATTTGATTTCTTGGTGGAGGATCTGCTGCATATATGTGTGAGGGTTTATTTCTGGAATCTTTAATCTGTTCAATGTGTCTAGGCACAAACAAAAAGTAGAAATAGACTGGGTATGGTGTTTCATGTCTATAATCCCAGTTTTTTTTTCATTTTTCTTTTATTATTCATATGTGCATACAAGGCTTGGTTCATTTATAATCCCAGTTAATTTGAAGGCAGATCTGGGAAAAAGTGATAGACTGTATCTGTAAAGTAAGCTAAAATTTAAAGGGCTGGGAGCATAGCTCAACTGGTAGAGCACTTTACCTCCCATATCCATGCATTGGAAGAGTTAATATTTTTAAATGTCCTTACTGCCCACAACTATTTACAGATTCAATGCAATCACCAGGATAATACCAATGGGTGGAATTCTCTTTTGTTTTACAATATCTGTTAAAAATATGTAGATTGCTAGTTTTGTTAAACCTATGATTGAATCATATACTTGACAAAAATTCTCACTCACTTAGTTTTTGATTTATTTCTGCAGTACTGACAATTGAACCCAGGGTCTCATGCTTTACCACTGGAACCATGCCCCCCAGCCGCTTTTTAACTTTAACAAAGCAACCTTGAATATTCCTTAATTATTGTCAGTCAACCTGGGAAAGAATAAAAACCTAAACACATTCACTATACATTTGAGTCTGAGGGCTTTTGGCAAAAGAGTCTCAGAAAATTATTTATTAAACACAGAGATTAACCCATTTATGAATGTGTCTATTTGTTACCAAGTATACTGGATTTTTATTGATTTAATGAATACTGGCCTAATGTAAACTGCACATGATTAAAAATAAAGGACCCCATTTAATCCTGAAAAAGATATCCAGATTGGTCCAGCACTTTCTAAAGCCAAACTTTAATAATAAAATTTAATAGCAGGGCAAGATAAATACCTGAAAGAAAAAGTATAGAAACTTTACATATGACTTCTTATCTACCTAACCCACACTTTGACATATCTACAACAACATTGTCATAGGAAAATAACTTCACTATATAAATATTTCTTCTTTATATTAAAAATATTTTCATCAGTTTTCTGTTACACCTGTACAGCTTGTTTGACATAGTCAACCACTCAGTAAGGTATAAAAGGCTGTTGAAGGAGTTAATTTAGGATGGAGAAAATATATCACAAGCTTACATTTTTTCCTTTGTATAATGCATGACTCAACAATTATCAATGTCCTCCTCCCTTTTGCAACAAAAATTGAAAGTGAACTCAATCACAAAAGCGTGTCATAATGTACACTACCATAATGAGGATAAAAAAATCTCTAACAAAATTGTGAAATTGTGAAAGGCTGCTTAATCACTGTCCAATCATCAAAAATACTAGCATCATACAGCATATGTGTTCAAATATGATTTCCATTACTACTACAGTATCATGTATGACCACTGGGTTCATCTCCTGGAATTCTAGGATTTAATGGAACTTGGTAGAAGAAGGAGTGGCAAGCATGGGGAGAGGTCAGTCAATGAGTAGTACAATATTAGAGCTAGATAGGAGGAATAGCTCTGGTGTTTACAGCAGGGTGAATATAATTAATAATTATGCATTGTAGTCAAAAGAGAACATCTGAATGTAAGCACCATAAAGAACTAATAAAAGCATAAGTAAATGTATATGATGAATGCCTTGAGTTAATCAATACCCAATGTATACATGAATCAAAACATTATATTGCACCTCAAAATATGTATGCCTACTATGTGTCAATCCAAAAAACTTTACAGCTTTAAGAAATAAAACTAAAGAAATTTCCAAGTACAATTTGTTTTCATTTCTGTTCTTTAAATTTATTTATTATTTATTGGACTATATGAGGTATCAAGGCACTTCTCAACAAAAGCTTTTCATCATGTTGCAAATGCATTTAATAATTACCCATGTCATTGACTATGCACCATTCTTAAGTTTGGTTAAAGTAGAGCCATCCAAGTAGCTATTTGGCTACCTTTTAAGTATTTTTAGATTGGCATGCAAGTCAACTAAAGATTGATAGGATTGGCAATTACAATTCAATTACTAATCGTTACTCTTAAAATTGGCCTGTGCATGTCAAACTAAACAGATAGCATACTTATTAATTCTTAAGTGGAGGTTCTGAAGAGCACTTTGCCATTTTTTATTATTATTCAAACCTTGTCTTCCTAGTTAAGTTACTCAGATTCTTTTCTTATTTCATAGAATTCTAGTAATTTTCAAAGAAAAATTATTTCAGACAAGTTAAACAGGAAAGAAAGACTTTACTCAGAACATCACAATAGGAGAGAGATTGAACTTCATTGGAACAAAAGGTGGCAGAGTCTTAACTCTTGGATTGAGCTACAAGAAAAGTGCTGGTGGATGTTATGTGGGAGGTTGTAAATATGATTAGACCCTCACTGTTTGCTAATTGATGCTTATCAAATTAAAGGCCCTATTGTTCCAGAATTGGAAGAATAGGAGCTCTATGCATCTGTTTTCATTTTTTTGGTGGTAATGAGGTTTGAACTTCAGAGCCCTGCACTTGCTAGCCAAGGACTCTATCACCTGAGCCATACTACCACCACCCTACCAGCCCTTTTTGCTTTACTTTGTTTTTCAGATAGGATTTCATACTTTTTCCCTGGGTGTCCTCAGACCACAATCCTACTACAGGTATTCACCGCCCTTCCTTGGCTTGTATATTGAGATGGTAGACTGACCTCAAACCACAATTCCCCTAATCTTCACTTCCTAAATAGCTAGAATCATAGACATGAGACACTATACCTAGCTTCTATATTTCTTAATGATTGCACTTGAAAGAGATAGCTACTAGGTCATTGAAGAAGTCATTCCTTGGATATAAAACTGATAAGTATCTAGGGGAAGGCACACATCCTCAAAAGGCAGTGAGGAAATTAATAAACACTAGTTTTCAAAAGGAAGTACTTTTAAAAACTGAAAAGAAAAAGAAGGTTACAGCACTAAAGTCATTAACATACCTATCTAAAATTTAGTCACTCCGAGGGGGACATTAGGGGCATTTCACCCTATTTTACCATACTTAGTCCTCCCTAATATACTCAGAGATTACTACATTAAGGGTGACTGGTGTTTCCTTGATTTTATGCTTGTTAAAGAGTATAACTTGGTTGACATGACACTAAAACCACTTCTCTATTTGATTCTTCACAAAGTGGAAGCTGTTTTTCTCATAAACTTGAAATGTTCTACAAGTTTTGGACTCCTTCTATTACCTTTACATTTTTTAAATTACAACTGTTTTCTCCATTGAGGTTTGAAAAAGTCATCTGAAGCTTGTAATTCCTTTTCAGTTTCATTTAACAATAATCAATAAACATAATTAACTTTCTGTTTTCCAATCACTTTCCTTGGAGGCAGAAGTTCATTGACTTTGTAAACTGGCTTCCATGTTATCACAGGTGACGTGTTGCCTGATTATTTCTTAACTGTATAACATAGATGATAAGTTGTTTTCTAAAAAGAATAACCTTTACTGCTTTCTACTAACCTCCCAGCCACTACTATGTATGTTTTAGGGCATTATTTATTATGACAATGCCACAATTTCAGTGATAATCAGCCAAGCCAGATTAGGTTATGTGAAGATAACAAAGAATTTTAAAATCTTGTTGATTTGAACAATTTCCTTTTCTTGGTTACGTTATATATTTATTTTCCCTCTGCTGAGTGCTCTGATATACATTTTATTACTCTGAAATCAAGAGTTTCCAGAAAATGTGGTAGCAAAATAAAAGGGAGCTCTGGGGTGTCTCACACTGGCAATTAAATTATCCATCCTGAAATTTTGCAAGTCATATCTTTCCACAAACCACGGCCTTAAGCAAACCCTTACCTCCATCATGCAAACACAAGGAGGCTAGTGAAAGAAATACTACACTTAAATTGTGAGGAAGAAAATGCTTAAACAAAGCACTCAAACAACATTTAACAAATGGGATAACTTAATTTTTCTTATCTCCATCCATCTTTCACCTAAATAAATATAAAATAATTAATGTATTTCTATCAAGATCTGTTATTCAGTATTAGAAATACAACACAATACATAACTTCATTTGGACCAAAATTAACAGTACATGAAATTCACTATGGTCATTGTACTCCAATCTTCCACAATCTAAATATCAAAATAACAACTCATTATGAGACCATAGTCATTAAAGTTTTATGCATTAATTTCTCATGTACAGACCATAAATCTGTTTTAAATTGTAGAGATTTGTAATACACAGAATAGAAAGTGGGCTTTTCTGCATAAAAGTAATAGAGGAAATTCTAGTCTAATGCATACTACTGCTGTTGACCAAGAAGTAATAATGAAATTTCTGGGTTACAAAGTGGAAGGATTTTCAATTAAGGGTGATTCTGTTAGGAAGATGGATTTAAAAGCCTTTCTTCTGCTGCCATTCTTAAAGTCATATCTGAAAAATGTGATTCTATATATCTGTCATGAGGCTCAAAGCCAAGAAAGAATGGGCTTCTAAAATCAGATGCAGGTACTGAAATATAATTTCCATCTTGCTAGCTCAGGACAAATTTTATGAGAGATTTCAGAGATATGACAAATCATACCTGATACAGTTGACTGACTGTCATTTCCATAGGATTTTTTTTGTGTAGGCCTCTAATACTATAGAAATATAATTTAATGTCATTATCAAGAAAAATGTAAAAAGGATAATTTGAATACATGATTAATAAAATAAAATATTATATGGAATTTGTTACCTATTTATTAACATTTAAATGAATCATTAGCTGATTCATTTAAAGGTTTTAGTATAAGCATTGTCAGCATTTACAGTCAGAAAACACCTAATGATTGACAAAAGTTTGGGTTAAAATGAAAAATAAAATTTTAAAAGTCTTCTTATTTATCAAATTATAGTTGTTTGAATTCAACTCTGTCTAACATAGTGCTAAGGTATAATAACTTTCATGTATACATAATTTCATGTTTTTGATGTTCAAATTTAAAAGAAAAATATGCAGAATAGATGTGATACTTTCTATGTTGTCCAATAAGACACACGGCAGGTCTGCATGCTCTTTTTCTCTAATGTACTTGTAATTCCATCTATATTCTCCCAAAGCCTTATGGTTAAAGAGAGAGGTTATGTCAGTAACAGAAAACAAAGTACAAACTTAATATATTGCTGAAGAACTATGTGTTCATTCTAATTTGTGTGCTATGCTTACCTAGGATTTTCTTGTGTAAAATACTCTTCTACTTCATGCTCATTTTATTTCATCTTCATGACAGTTCTCTGAGTTCCATTAATGATTTTCCAATACTGAAGAAACAGAAGCCCCAAGAATTTAAAAGAATTTTCAAATTAGAAAGTTTTGTGTGAAAAACTAATCCAATATTTCTTGCTTTAGATTCAAAATTCTTCAATCATACCTTAAGCACACTGAACTCCTACTGTGCCCACTAATCAGAATTACTTTGAGTTATCAGATCAAACATTAATACAATAACTACAAGATAGGTATTAAAGATTAAGAAATTCATATACCTTTGATCATATTTACATTAACCATTTTCTTTTTTATGGTTTTTCCATTTACTAACATGTATATACATTATTTGGGCAAACTCCCTAACTTCCTTGTGGTAAAACCTGTATTGCACTCTTGTTCTCCGATTTTGTAGAAGAAAAAGCATAAAAGATAATAAGAAAAACAAGGTATTTTTTTCTAGTTTGAGAAAAAGATAGCCATACAAGGAGATTCCTTGTGTTGTTTCCATCCATATGTGTATTACAACCCAAACTGATTCACCGCTCCCAAACCTCTTCACTACTTCCTAGTCCCATTCCATAGTGGCCTCAGCCAGTTTAAGATTGTCATATTTGTTCCTATGCAGTGAGGACATCAACCACTTTCCAATTTTTAGTTTCTTTCCCTTGCCCTATCCCTCCTGTGCAAGGTCTCCCCTAAGTTTGTTATCCTTATCCAATATTGTTGCTATATTTGTTTTAAGTCTATCATCTGCATATGAGGGAGAACATACTATTTTTGGCCTTCTAAGTCTGACAAAGCATATGATGATGTTCTCCAGTTCCAACCATTTACCTGAGAATGACAAAATTTCATTCTTCTTGTGGCTGATTAAAATTCCACTGTGTATAAATACCACATTTTCTTAATCCACTCATTGGTAGTAGGGCATCTTGGCTGTTTCCATAACTTGGCTATTGTGAATAGTGCTGCAATAAACATGGGTGTGCAGGAGCCTCTGGGGTAACCTGTGTCACATTCCTTTGGGTATATCCCCAGGAGTGGGATTGCTGGATCATATGACAGATCTATGTTTAGTTTTTCAGGAAGCCTCCATATTGTTTTCCGAAGTGGTTTTACTAGCTTATATTTCCACCAGCAATGTATGAGGGATCTCAAAGTGGTCCTTGATGATTCCCTGGATCTCCTTTGTGTTTGTTGTTATCTCCCCTTTTTCTTTTCTGATTTTACTAATTTGGGTCTTTGATGTCCTCATTTTAGTCAAATTTGTCACGGGCTTATCAATCTTATTTATTTTTTCAAAGAACCAGCTTTTTGTTTTGTTGATTCTTTATATGGTCTTTTTAAAAAAATTTTTTTCAGTCTCTATTTCAGCCCTTATTTATCATTTCTCTCCTTCTGCTTGTTTGGGGTTTAGCTTGTGCTTGTTTTTCAGAAGTTTCAGATGCAGCATTAAGTTGTTAATTTGAGATCTTTCTCTGTTTTCAATAGATATACTCATGACTGTAAACTTTCCTCTTAGGGCTGCCTTTGTTGTGTCTCATAGGTTCTGAATGTTTCTGTTTTCATTTGCATTAAATTACAGGAACTTTTTTATTTCCTTTCTTATTTCTTCTAAGACACAATGATTACTGAGCAATGTGTTGGTCAACTTCCAATTTATGCATATTTTCTACTGTGCTTTTGTTGAGTTCCACTTATATGGCATTATGATTAGGTAGTATGCAAGGGGTTATTCTAATTTTCTTGTATTTAGTAGCACTTGCTTTGTGCCCTACGAAATGGTCTATTTTGGAGAACGCTCCAAGGTCTGCTGAGAAGAATTTATATTTTGTTGTTTCAGGGTGAAATATTCTGTAGACATCAGTTAGGTCAATTTATTGTACCGTTTCATTTAGTCCTAGTATTTTCTTGTTGATTTTTTTGTCTGGATGATCTATCTATTGATAATAGAGGGATATTAAAGTCTCTCACTACCACTGTGTTGGAGTATATACATACTTTTAAATCATTTAGTGTACATTTGATGAAGTTGGTTGCACTTACATGTGGTGCATATAGGCTGATAACTGTTATTTCCTTTTCACATATTGCCCCTTTTATCAGTATGAAGTGACCCTCTTTGTCTCATTTGACTAATGTAAGTTTGAAGTCTACTTTGTCTGATATAAGTATTGTTACTCCTTCCTGTTTTGGGGGAGGTGTTAGTATGGTAAATATTCTTCCAGCATTTCACCCTTAGTCAGTGTTTATTTATGTCAATAAGACTGGTCTCTTGTAAATAACAGATTGTTGAATCTTCCTTTTTAATCCACTTTGCCAAAAGGTGGCTTTTGATGTGGGACTTGAGTCTATTGACATTCATTGTTAATATTGATAGGTATGTGGTGACTCCTGCCATTTAGTTGTTTTTGTTGTTTCAAGATTTGCGTGTGTGCAGCTGAATTGATGCTACTCTCTGATTACTTGTCTTTTCTTCTCCTGCAGTTTAATACTTCCCATCCTCTTGTGGATTTGTTTGCTTTCATCTTCTAAGTATAGATATAATTCATTGTAGGATCTTCTCTAAGGGTGGCTTGGTCATCATACATTGTTTTAGTTTCTGTTTATCATGGAAGACTTTTATTCCTCCATCAATTTTGAGTGATATATAGTTTTGCTGGGTAGAGTATCCTCAGGCTAAAATTATTTTCTTCCAATCCCCCAAATGCTCACTTCTTTTCCTTTTTGTTTTTAAGGTTTCTGTTGAGAAATCTGATGTTATTTTGATAGTTTTACTTTTATAGATTACTTGTTTTCTGTCTTACAGACTTCAATATTCTTTCCCTGTTCCCTGTGCCAGTTGTTTTACTCATAATATGCTGTGGAGAGGTTCTATTTTGGTCAAGTCTGTTTGTTGTCCTGGAGGCTTCCTGTATGCAAATGGGCAATTCTTTGTCAAGATTTATGAAATCTTCTGTTATCATTTTGTTGACTATTTTACACATCCTTTTGGCTTGGTCCTCTTCTCCTTCTTCAATGCCCATGATTCTCAAGTTTGGTCTTTTGAAGGAGTAGCTGAGTTATTCCATATTCCTTTCTCAGTTCTTGAATTGTTTGACTAAGATTTCTTCTCTTTTTTTCTTTAATATCTATTTCATTTTTGAGCATCGAGACTCCGTCTTTCACTTGGTCTAGTCTGCCTGACTGGCCTTTACTGTGTATTTTATTTGACTAAAGGAAGTTTTTATTTCCAGGATTTCTGAGGTTTTCCATATCTTTGTTCCATTCCTCTGTATTGTCTTCTTTATTTCATATATTTCTTTCGTCACAGTCTTTTTTGTTTCACTTTAATGTTTGTTGAAGTCCTCTCTGAGTTTCTTTAGTTGTTTCTCTGTCTTCTCAAGTTTTCTGTTTGTGATGTCTTGATATTTCTTGACTGTATTGTGTACTGTCTGGTTGACCATGTCTTGTATCTGCTTCATGAGTTTCAGTGATCTCATCCACTATTTCCACTTTGAGTCTTTGTGAGTGTCACTAAGCTTATTAGTAACATTTATCATTGTTTTGTTGGGGTCAGAAATTGGGGATTCATTTTCTTCACTTCCCACTATATCCTCTACTGAATTTTTTTTTTTGAAGAGTGCGTTCTCTTTGCCTTCTTCTCCCCATTATTCTAATTGGTATTGTGCAACTATGTTCTTGTTTAGCTTGTTGGTGGATTTAATTGCCCTTTTTCTTTCCCTTGATTTAATTTTCATGTTGTGACTGTTTGGTTAGAGATAGAAACTTGGGTAATCCATAAAGGTGGTGATAAAAGGTGGGATGGAAAGGGAAAGTTGAGGGTGGAAGAGGTATGGGAGCTGACGGGTTTTGGGGACTTTGTGTGTGTTTGGTTGTAGTTCTGCTCTTACAGTGGAGGGTGCTTGTGTCAGGTATTACAGAGGGCTGGGTATGTATATGGTTGGTATAGTAGGCTAATCAGCAAGTGCTGGATCTGTAGGAAGGAAGGGTAATTTGGTGACAGGCTCAGGAAGGATAGAAGGGGGAGGCAAAGACAGGGAGAGAATGAATGAGAGGGTCAGAAAAAATAGTTAGATGGAAGAATAATGGATTGTAGCACAAGAAAAGGGGAGAAAGTGAAGGGGGTAAGAATAGGAATAAGAGAATATAATGGTAAAATTAATAATATGACCACCCACCAAAAAAAAAAACAGGTCTACATTAGAAAGTTCAGTCTGTTTGGCAAAAGTTCTGGACTTACTCTTTTGGCATCAAATCCTGTGATTGGCACTTGGTATTCTGGGCTTTGGGGGAAAGGCACTTCCCCTCTTGTTGGTCAGTTTGTGGGGGAGATGGCTGGAGGTTATTTTTTTTCCTGCTTTTCTTGGTCTTATGGGCTGTCCATCACAAGTGGAACTATGAATTGGTCTCACCAGATGGCTGGATTGTGGGCAGCATTTGGTATCTTTTGTCCACAGGGCAGGTTGCAATTGTGACATTTGTTAACTCACTACCAGTTTTTGCAAGGTGGTCTGATCTGTTGTTTTAACCAGATGGCAGTTGCATTGACTACTGCTGTAACTGTGTCTGATCAGCACCTTCCCCAGCAAGGTGGGGCAATTCTGTTTTGAGTATTGTCCTCTGCCCCACCAGTCTAGCTCTGTGATCTACCATGCCCCCACTTTGAGAGGTTGACTTGTTCTCCCACCCTAGCTTTCAGCATTTGTTCCTCACCCTATCTTCCCTTGCTGAGAGTTTTACTCCTTGCCCCACCCCATTTTTTGAAGTTGGTTTGGTGTTCCATTCCACTCCTACTGTTGGTGGTAGATTAAAATTCACTATTTATATTTCTTAGTTTTGTTCAGCATGGGGTTCAATTTGCCCAGGTGCTGCACTGGATTATGTTCCCAGGGAGTGGTATAGTGAGCCACGTGTGTTGCATGGCATCCACCTATTGCATCTCAAGATTTATGCAGGAAGCTTTAAAACTGTCTGATGGGGAGAAATGGCATGCCACTTTTCTCAAGGCACTTCCTGGGACTGTGTTTAGCTTGGGGGGAAGTGGGCAGGCTTTCCTTGGGGTAGAGGTCCAGGATGTCACAGTGTTTGGTTCAGTTTGATGCTCTTCTGTTTTTTGAAGAAAGAGTAAAAAATGAAAGAAAGGGAGGAATAGCCAGTGCATTTTTTCCCAGGGTAGACACGACCTATTGACTGTGCCACAATAGGATTTTCCCAGATGTTAGGTGCAATTAAAAGCTGTTTTAGGAGTCAGTCTTTGAATTTTATGTGCATCTAATTTGTTGGTGGTTATTATTTTGGCTCAAAATAATCAGAATTACCCAAGTGTAGCTCCCATGTCTTGAAGTGGTATCTGAAATCACAGAGCTGAGGAATTCTGATTCCCTATCCTATACACCATCTTGGATATTTCCATTGGCCTCATTAACCATTTTTCACTTAATCATGAGTAAGTCTGAATAAGGATGTTGACATTAATTATGACCATGGAATCACCCTCTCCAAATACATATAAGTCTTGCTATTGAAATTTTGAAAATAACAATGGCTTCTGTAAAAGACTTATCTTTTCCAAAATTTATTGTGTAAGTAAAAACTTCCCTGTTATCAATGAGCTTGCCTTCCTGGAGGGAAACAAGTTTTACTTGAGTCACAAACAGAACATAGAGATGGTTTTGCTGTAAGAGCTCAGTTTCTCTTCCAGTACACTTTTCTTTGCTACTCAGTCAAATTAGTGATGTTGTTAATTATTTTATCATCTTCCCCACCTTCTCTCTGAGGCCTCGCCTTTTATAAATACAAGGGGGCAGTTGATATAAGCCCTGGGAATATAATTAACCAATGGTAATGATTTTTTTATTCTACTGTTAAATTTTATTTGATTTGTGAGTTAGCATACAGTAATAATGTCATTGTGATAATTCCACACACATGTAGAGTGTACCTTGATCGTGATTATGCCTCCATTATATTTTCATTTCCTTGTACTTCCTCCAACCTTTTTCAAATGGTGTTTGATGGGTTTCATTATGTAATCTTCATATGTACATATGAAGCATACTTCCATGATCTCTACCCCTCTGTATCCTTTCCTGTCCCCTTCCACCTCCTTCTGATGCCCCCAGTCTCCTATGAACATTCATGTCCCATTACTAATATTATCAAAAGATGGTATTTTAAACATCAATATATTTTTTTCATTTTTATTACAATACCTGATCATTAATGTGTAAATGAAAATCACCATTTGTATTTGATTATGTATCACATCAGTGTGTAATGCAAAAATAAGCATAGTCACTAATGAGTTCATTAAGTGGTAAATAACTAGGTAATTGCTATTTTAATGCCTTTATTATGCCAGTTTAGATTAGAGCAATTTTTGAATAAAAGTTTTCTGGTCTGTCAGGGTATACCTATCTTCATTTTTTAGCTGGAAGGCATATTTTTGCTGAGTGTTTTGAGAACTCACTATTGTGTTGTTTTTCAAATTTCAAAGACCTTACCCTTTTTTCCTCTTTTTATGTTTCAGAATTTTGTCAAGTTTATTTCATATGTAATGGCCAGGGATTTTAGTTACACTTAGCATGAGACACAGGAGAAAGTATGACTTTTGCATCTTCTCAGAAATGTACAATATTTTAACTTCCTGTTGCTCAAGTATAAGTTGAAAACAACCTAAATTACCATAAAAATTAATGGTGGAAAAGGACACAGTGTGATATTGTAATAGTATGGAGTACTCTACTGAATTAGAAGATAATAAAATATAACTTTGTAAACAACATGAATGACTTATTGAGACATAATGTTAGAATAATATCCAAAACCAAATGAACATATCCATGTATACAAAGGTCAGTAAAAGACAAAATATACATATGATGATAGAACTTGGAAAAATTTGTTAAATATATGGAGCTCTAAAGCTAAAAGGTAGTGTAAAGGAGGCTTTTGCCTGGAAATATTCCTCATTTTGAATTACTAGTTTGCTATTCAAATGTGCTCACATCATAAAAGTTAATTAAAATGCATTCCTAAAATTTGTACACTGTACCATATATATAATTTATGTAGACTTGTTTAGTTACAACTTATATAGAGTTCTTGCAATAAAATATTTGCAAAATATTTACCAGAAATACTTTCATTATTTGCCATAGTGAGTCTTTTTCTTTAGACACTTGAAGCAAAGGAAGGGCACCACCATTGCCACACCTGTTAATCCTTATAGCACACTTCCTAGACAATGTAAAACAGCAAAGAGGAAGAAAAGACACAATAAATGGAAAGAATGAAATGAACTATAATTATTAGAAAATGCTAGAGTTATTCAAAAATCAGAAAGAATGTATAAAGATTATTTAATTTGTTCTATAATATAGAAATAATTTCTCTATACTAATAACAAAATATTAGAAATATTAGGGAGCATAATTATTAAATATGCTAAAATGTTGTAAAATTAATAAGTACTATAAAGAAGACCTAAATGAGAGGGAAATACACCTCATTGATGAATAGAAGTCTTAATGTTGATATACATAGTCAATGAACTCCAAATAAACACAAGTGGGATTTTTGGAGTCTGACAGATGAGAACTATGATCCTGTTGAAAAGTATAGGGAATATGTACTGAAACTTGTAAGTCTGTCACATGAATTTTATGCATATAAACAGTTATTGTAATAAAACACAAACATCCTAGGAAAAATCAACAACTCTTAGAACATACACTATCTGTTAAATTATACATGATATTTTTAAGCCTTTGGTCATGCTATGGAAATGGCGTGCCCAGTTTAGTTTAGTAACTCACAGAATAAGGATGACCTGTATGTGGTGTACAGTCACCCTTAACTGAACCTAGCTGGGTCTGATGATCCCTGAGTCTTGAGCAAAAGCGAATATAGGACAAGCAGAAATCAACAAGTTTATAAACTCAGGCAACTAACAGCTGACCAGCAAGCACATAAGTTAATAATAATAGTACATTTTTTGAGAGTTTTGATTTTTTGTCACATAATCATATTGGGTCCAATCAATATATTCAAACCCATAACAACAATATCAATAGTCTTTTTTACCTGTAGTAGTGTGGGATGCATCAGTCAATGCAGAATGCTGGAAAAATGCAGTCAAATGAAATGCTGTCTTCCAATATTATTTCTCCTAAGGGCAGAGTTATGTTTCCTTATGAACCTCTAGGGCATAAAATTAAATAACTTCACATAAATACACAAACTGTATGTTCTACATTTTTAAATATTGTAATTTATATTTAACTCTTGAAGAAATTTGATGATTTATAATTTATAATGAAAATACATTGATGATATTGTATCTATGTATACTTAGATATAGATAGATAGCTAGATAGATAGATAAATGATAGGTAGATAGCTAGATATATGAGTTAATAGATAAACAGACTGGTCACTGTAATTGTGAAATGCTAAAAGTTACTCACCCCATGCACACCTGACTGTGGAGATCTGCCAATCAAATATTGACTAGCAAATACATGGCTGCATAGATAAATGGTTGTTTGGATGGGTAGATAAATAGAATGGATAGATTTACATATAGCTAGACAGACAACTTTTTAAAATTATAGACTAAACTAATTTCTGATGTTAATAATATTTTCAACATACATGATGCTATATTCTCAATTAAAATTTAAAAAAATTATTTGAATGTATATTAAACTCAATGACAAAACTAGCTATTTTGCTTGGTTTTGGATCAACCCTAATTTAAATATTTTTTTATTTGAATATACTCATTTCATTTTCACATTCACAAAGTACTTTTTTAACGACCTAACCTTTTTATATTTTATCATCATTTATGGATATAGGTTTATGGGTTTGGAAATGTATATATATGTTAACACAGTACATTGTATATACATACACACACATACACACACACACACACACACATATATATATATATATATATATATATATATATATATATACACAACATATATATAGTATACCTATGGTATACACCAAACATATCATATATGCTACAAGCCTATAATATAGTCTCATTCTTATATGTAAGATGAATAAAACAAATCTTGGATCTTATTGAAATAAAACAAAAAATTTAATTATTCATTAATTTCTAAATGTAAAATTATAGTTTGCAAAGTTATAGTTTCACAGTATTAACACACCCACATTGCTCTTAAGCAGCTGAACTCCTCCATCCCTCCACCTAGCTCTTATTCTGGTATTGCAACAACTCTTATCTACCCACTCTTCTGTTCTCTAAATTTACTGCAGCATTATTCACAAGAGTTAAGCTATGGAAATAGCCAAGATACCCCATTAATGATGAATGGATTAAGAAGATGCAGTATCTGTATAAAACAGAGTTTTATTCAGCCACAAAGAATAATGAAATTTTTTGTTTGCTGATAAATGGATGGAACTGGAGAACACAATCCTAAGTGGAGTTAGCCAAGCTCAGAAAATCAAAGACCACATATTTTCTCTCATATGTGTAATATAAACCTAATACAAATACAAGCAGTATTATGAAAAAACAGGTTACATACAAGAGATGGAGAGTAAAAGAAGGAGGTTAAGAAGGTGAATATGGTTGATGTACTTGCTATACAAGTATGAATATAGAATTTCAAACCTGTTGAAATCACCATAAGAAGGAAACTAAGGAAGAAAGGACAAAAGTAGAGATGATGAAACAATTCCAGTTATAACACATACATACATAGAAATGTAATAATGAAACACCCTGTATAGCTATTTTAGTTAAACAAACAAAAATATCATTTGTTTTTACAAAACTAGAGATGAGAAAGACAAAACAGTTCATTTCTGGGATGTAGATACCAGTGGGGAACAATACAAGGAATGCAGGTAGGAGGGTGAATATGGTAGAGATATTCTGTACATATGTATGTAAAAGAAAAAAATGAGATCTGTTGATAGTATTCTAAGAATGGGGGGATAAAGGAGAATGATGGAGAGGGTGAATTAAACCATGATATATTGTAAGAAATTTTGTAATTGTCACAATGTATTCTGAAACAGCAATAATAAAAATAAAGTATTAAAAAATATTAAGAACATCTGCAGCATACCTGCAGCTTAGCATTCTCAGTCTTTTGCACAAATAGAAAGACATTCTCAACTGCAATTGCACATGATCTGGTGACAAAGGGACATAATCAAGCATAGATGTCTTCTTATTCTCGGACTTTTGACATCATTTATCTTCCTATTTCTGGATTGTTCTATTATTTTTACTTTATGCCATAAGCTAAAACTACTGAATTTAGAACTAGAGGAAATAATTGAGTATCTTCCAAGATGTAGTTCATTTTACAGTTGTAAAAACAGCTCCAAAGGTATTATATTAAGTGGACAAAGAGTTCATGCTAACAACTGAGATAATATCATGCACATTTTACCAATATTTTGGATTCTAGAATATCTTTGGTCACTGTAGACTATTACGACCTTTATTCTGACTTTTTGACTATGACTTTGGAAACTGGGACTGATTTATTTATAATGTCTAGCAATGGATAATCTGAAAAACTTCCATTATCATTGCAAATTTAAATAACCCATAAAATGTAATCTCAAAAGTTGACTATATCCAGATAAAGAAAATGAAACCATATTAAACTGTGTATGGCTTGAGCAAATGCTACCCCCACAGCAGTGCAATTTTCTTTACATTCATTCCTATAACATAGTTAAGGTGGCATTCTATTTAAGTTCCAAATACTGTTCTTTGATTTGTGTCTAATCATTGTCATGAGTAACTTATTAAAGTATTTACTTTTTCTTGGGAAAAAAGTACTGTAGTTATAGATGCAATGAAAATTTATGCTTAATGACAAGAGTATTGTTCCCTTTTTTTTCTTTTTAAAAGCAGAACTTTTCAAATTTGTGTTGTTTTTCTTCTAATAAAGGAAAAGAGGGTAAAAAGGTATTGAATATAAAGTTGAAATAAATTTGATGACAAGAAAATGGAGAACTATTCTTTTGAAGATACTTGAAAGACGGACCAAAAAAGCATTAGTATCAAAGAAAGCAAATATTAACAGATGTTGTATGATACGTGAAATTTTTTCACACATATATTTTTAAGGTACACTGAGAAAAATATATTAATAATTTCATCATATATTGTGTTTTTAAATTGAAAGTGTCTTATAAAAATCAACTGGCAATTCTTGATTAAAGCCCTTCAAGGTGAGTGAGTGCAATTAACAAGCGTAGATTAGAAATGTATTAGATATGATTAGTGACAACAGTTATTGCCATAGTAACATGAGCACCACAGGCCCAATAGCAAAATCCTTACTCATGCAAAATGTTCAGTGGTTTTAATAAGCAGTCTCTGTGAATTCAGATCTAAATTGTACCCGATGTGCTCACTTCTTTGGGAAGCATTTGAACTCAGTATTGCTTTATTCCTGTTAACAGAATATTGTACAGCACATTTGAGTCACTCAAAACAGCATGGGGTAATTTAGGCTGATACTGCAATTACATTTAGATTTTGCCATCTGGGTCAAGTAAATGAATTACAGATAATCCTAGTCCCTTATGAGGTGTGGCTTTGTCTAACAAAGAATGAAGGCGAAAGTCACTTTTGTAATTGTGCTTTTTATGGTTACTATACAGCTAATAGCTCTATTGATTTCTATGCAATATTAGAAGATAATATGTTGTCATCGCTTTGTGTACTTTACATTTCAGTTAGATACTCCATTGAGGGATCTTTGGGCATACTAATGAGAATATTTTCAAGCAGTTTCCCCCATTAAATTCAAGTGTAAACTCCTGAATTGTAAAAAAAAAAATGCAATAATAATTCCAAATAAGGCAAGTCTTAAATTTTATGAAATTTTAATGTGCATTTCTGATATACTGTTGTCACAACTTAAAGGCAGTTAGGATAATGGTTATTTTTTTCTAGCATCATTTCTGAAATCAAAACTCAAGCTCTATGCCTGGAAAGTAAAACAAACAAAGAGACATTCATATTTTTAAAAAAATGTTCTTTAGAATTGGAACAAAGTTGGCCTCACCTCTAAAACTGATTTCTGTAAATTATGGGCAAATTAGTACAACTCTTTAATCTAATCCTCTTTGTTTGTAAGAGATTGACAGTAACAGATATTTTAATAATCTGCTTGTTTATTAGTTAAAGGTTATTAACAATTATTAATGTTAATTGTTAAATATACAGATACAAATTTTGAAAATAACAAGTGAAAGAACAGTTAACTTTTAAATCATTAAAATGAAATAGAATGAGAAAGAAAAATATCTTAACTAAAGAAAAATTTAAATTGAATTTGACAACAAATATATAGAAAAAGAACAAGAGGGAACATTTTAAAAGGGTGACAGAAAAAATTCAACCAAGGTTTGGAATGTAGCTTAGTTGTAGAGCACTTCCTTACCACACTCAAGGTGCTAAATTTGATCTCCCTAGTAAAATCAAAAACAGAAGTACACTAATAAGAAATAAATGTAAGAGAACTAGCTTGGGTAATATTCTCATCCATATAGGATTTACTTTTATGATTAATATCTTGTATCATCATGACCATGGCATGAAATGACCAGATATTTAAGAAAACATTCTGTGTATCTGTGTGAATGCCTTGGCAAGACATTAATACTCAAATCAATAGAATGAGTAAAGCAGATTGAACTCCCTAAAGTGGAAGGTCCTCATCCAATTACTCAGAGTCCTGAATAAAACGAAAAGGCTGAACCTTTTATAAACAAGTAAGGGGGAACTACATCTCTTTGACTGTTTAATTTGGAATATTGGTCTCTTCCTGCCTTGAGACTCAAATGGCAAATCAGCTTTGGGTGGCTTTGAAATCTGCTGGCTTTCTGACTAGCACTGAAAAGACAACCAAGTTCCCTGTGTTTCTAGCTTGCCACATGCAAATCTGCAAACTTCTTTGCTTTACAATTACATGAATCAGTTCCTTAAAATTTGTCTCTTTATCTCTAGGTGGATAGATAAATGATAGTTTATAGATAGGTGATAGAAGATAGATACATAGATAGATGAAAGGAGGTAGATAGACAGACAGATAGATAGGTCTATCTATCCATCTCTCAAAGAACTAAAACAAATTTTTATTCTGAAAATGGTTCTAAAGGAACATAAAGAATGTATTTTCTGAATTGGTTTCAGGATTTCTGAAACTGTCTTTTTTGTCTGATAGTATTTATTGATGGCAATTTCTGTATGGCTGTAAAGGAGGAACTTAAGATCCATGATGGGATCTCTCAACAGAAATATCAGAAATCATCATTAGATTCCTTTAATCAGCCACCTATAAGAGTCGAGGATCTTGGTGACAGTGTAAATGATACTTTAAAACATTTTTGGCAACCCAAAATGTAATAATATCATAGGACAAAGTGGAGACAGAAAACGATAAGCACAGGAAGTTGATTTCCCAGCTTAATTGCCTGGTAAATGCCCAGAGATCTTGTATGGTTTCCCTGATAAAGAACTTTTTCTCAAGTAGTCACAAGCTATATTGCTGAAAACTAAATTCAGAATCTCATTCTGGAATTGGTTGATTACACAAGATGACGCCTCAGCTTTCTAGCATATCTACTGTTAAAGTGGACACTGATCATAAAGTGATGGGATCCTACAAATTGAAGTTGAGAAGTTGTGGAAAACTCAGATAAAACTTAGCACACTGAGCTTCAAATTCTCGTAAGTTTTCTTTCGTAGTGGGAGAAAACTCTACTTATCTTTGAGGCAGTTACAATAAAAGATATTGCTGAGTCTCCACAAGACTCCTCACCCCAGCCCTCTTTGCTTCATGACCTTTTATTGAACTCAAATCCTAGGAGGCCTCTAAAGATCAAATACAAATTTTGACTCATGAAGAAGTACACTAGACTACAAAAAAAGTACTTAAAAATGCTAATTTTTGCAGCTATAGTATCAGGTATCATCTGTAGGAATGATTGTTAAGGGAAGAAGTAACAGTGGAAACAATATGAAGTTATCTCGAGTCAAATTTATTGGTATGGGCACACTAAGCAAAGATCCTACATTTAATTTTACATCTTGATGAATTAAATTTGCTCTAAGGATTTGCTTGATTATTGGACCCAGAGAGACTTAGAAATGTTCGTGCAGACATGGTTTAATATAGAGAAAAAAAATGTTCTGGGATCATGGAATGTTAGAGTAAGTTTGCCATCTATGACCAAGTAATGTGCACTGAGATGGTGCCTCACCAAAATTATAGGAAATAAATTTGTGAAGGGAGGCTCAGCATTCTTGGAGAGCTCAGTGTTTGTTCTTATTTGTTGGTCGGGCTTCACAGTTAGGAGTGAAGTCACTGAAATGAGAAACCTAAATGGATTGGGAGTAATTGGATCCCACAGAGGCAGGGCCCAAGTGGCAGCAGCCTTCAACTATCAAAGGCAAGATGAGTGTTGTTACTACCTTGGACAAGCATGTCAAAACACAATCAGAAGAGTCTGAACTAGAAACCAGGTGAGGTGACACACACCTCTAATTCAAGTACTCAAGAGCCTGAGTCAGGAAAATCACTAGTGGGAGGCCAGCTTGGGCTACATATTGAGGCCCTATCTCAGACAAAGCAAAACAAAAAACAAAACAAATCTTTATGGATGAGAAAATAGTCCATTGGTATAGATAGCACATTCTCTTTACCCATTCATCAGTTGACAGGGTACTGCTTTTAAAAATATTCTGACCTGTACAGATCTATAATGTTGACTAGTTGATCACAGAGTTCCTAGAAGTAAAATAGATAAGAAGCCCATTAAATTCTTACATTTGTTAGGATTGATGAAAAGTTTAAGCTCACAATAAAAGAAAGTGAGAATTAACAGGATATTGATAAGAAAAGGTCATTAACAAGAGAAAATTTCAGAGAGAACATAAAGTTTTCCACAGATTAAAAATGTTTGCTTCACTCATTTGTATTCTCAGAATTATGAGGCATTGAGCCTTAAGGAAAATCTTGAAGGTGCTTAAGCTTCAGCATTTATCACTATGAAAGTCCTTAAGAGTATTTTTAGTGTGGAATTTGCAATGCTTTCCTCCTAATCAATTTCACCCACAGGCCTCAGTGGAGTTTGCAAAACTACAATCTATTACAAATGACTGGCCAATTAAAAAACAAGCGTTAGGCCTTATCTAAGAGGAAAGAAAATAATGATTCCCCAGATTCTTTTTATCTTCCTAATGGGAATAATTTCAAGTGTTTTTATTTTAGAATTTTAGAAAGGCAAAAAGCACAAAATCTATATTTGTGTAATGCATGGAAAACAACTAAAATGATAACTATAAATATATTACTTTTGCATGATATACTTATTTTTATAGTATGAGAAATATGTATGATATCTCAACTATGCATATTACTTCTGCTGTTCCATGGGGGCATTAATCTGTATAAGGAGTGAGTGAATAGAGTATAAGGAGGAAATGCTTCTCTGAACCAGACTGAGTTTATTCATTCTCCATTGCCTTCCGTTCAATTGTTCAATTGTTGAAGGCTAATAAATTCTTAATCAATTTATTATAAATTGATAAAGACTTGAATGACAATGGAGCTTTTAGCATAATGGCAACAATAATATAAAAGTTAATTGTTTCTTCATAGAGCTTGAATAGTTTTAAAATTGTAATGGAATGTGATATTAAAAGATCCCGGTAGAGATTTAAATGTGTTTTTAAAACTCAATGCAATGTATACACGTGTAAGTAAATGTAAAAAGAATAAAATAAAAGGAGAAAAGAAAAAAAAACAGTACTAATTGCACATATTGGTGGGTTTCAGCATTGTATTTCAATACATGCACACAATTTTTTAACTGTCACATATGAGAAAGGACATTGCTTTGGTGGTTGTCTTTCTGTGTCTAGCTTATTTCACTTAACCAATGTCCTCCAGTTTCATCCATTTTGCTGTAAATAATTTCATAAAAATGATTTCACTGTTCTTTATGAATGAAAAAGTTCTTACTTTGTATATATACTGCACTGTCTTTATCCATTCATCTGTTGATGGGCAACTAATTTTAAGAAATAAAACCTTTCTTTGGAAGTGCTGGTATTATTGAGAGGCTTTCCTAGGAATAGGAATGGGAGTGGGAATCCTGATTTCTTTTTGACTGTACCATCTATCATGGATAGGTCACTCTGTAGTCATAGAAGACTATTTCACTGAGTATCACTGGTGAAGATGATATTTTGTTCAGGAAAACCAAACAAAATTTAAAAAAACCCAAATCAGTAAAAAATAAATATATCATCCTACACTGGAATATTATCTTATGAGAAGAAATCAAAGGTTCTAATACTGGTTTAAAAGACTTTAATTGTCCAAAGGAGACTTATTCAACCTCCTGTGCTAATATTTCCTCTCAAGATGTAGAATATAGAAAAAAATAAAAGATAACATTATTTCTGAAGAACTTTGAGTTCTTTATTAAGAATTTTGAAGATACAGAGAAAATGCTTGGTGATTTTGCTGTTTTAAATGGCTGTCAAGCACAGTGCTGAAGGCTGCTTAGTGTTTCTAAATGCAAATTTGGTGCGATATCCCTCATGGAGCAAATATGAATGTTATGTCAGCTTTATTCAGGCTTGAATTTAGTGTTGGCTGTGCATTCTGTGTTAATGAATCATTTCTATATATAAAAAACTAATATGTACTGTTAATGACTTTTCCGATTATCCCAGTTAGTTAATTTTTTAATATACAATTCTGATGACTGATGCTGGTGAATAATATTCATGAGCCTATTATTCAGTCTGTATTTTCTTTTGTGAAGTGTCAGTCAACTACTGTCTTATTCTGTTCTTGATAAGAAAATACTTTGAGTAATTTATAAACAAAATTAATTTATTGATCATAGTTCTGGGAGCTACGAAGTCCAAGTTCAAACCACTATCAGATTTGGAATCTGGCGAGATCCTCTTCCTCATATACAGTATCTTCTGTGTCCTCACATAATGGAAAGTAAAAGCAGCCTAACAAGCTTCCTCAGACCTCTTTTATACAAGCACTAATCCACTCCTGAGGGCTCCAGCCTCCTGACTTAATCTCTTCCTAGAGGCTCCACCTCTTTATGCTATTATCTTGGATGTTAGGTTTCTATTTGCATTTAGATCATAGCAAGTACTTTTTGCACATTGTCTTGTTAGCACTTTATACATTCATTTCATTATTATTTTGCTATTGCTACATAGGGTTTTCTTATGTATTAGATACATCATCTGAAACATGTACATGTGTGGTGTATTTTGCCTAAAATTGCTCTTTGCATTATCATCTTTCTTTTTTTATTTGGTGGGACTAGGGTTTGAGCATTATCATTTTCTTAATGGATTTTTTCAATAAAAATAAATTGCCCATTTAGGTTAAATTTGTTTCAGCAGTTATTTTTATAGCTAATTCTCTTTGTATGCCAAATGAGAAGTTTTTCTCCACAACTATATTATGAAAGAAATCTAGATTTCCTTTAAAAATCTTGATGATTCTGCCTATTCTGAGTAGGTCTAAAAATCAATATCCAATGAATTTTTGTATTTGAAATGAGTTACAGGTAAAATGGATTGCAGGTGAAGATTCATTTACTTATTTTCATAAGGGTTCTGTTTTTCAGTGAAATTTATTAAATATCTAAACAATCCTTGAATTAAGTCAAATTGACCTATATCTTTTTCAGTGTATCAAAAGATTATTACTGTGTTACTATAATCTCTATTGTGCTTTAAGATCTGATTGCTTATGCTTACACCAAACCCACTGAACTGATTACTCTGGCTTCATGATCTTGAATGAGTTAAGTATCTTTTATTTATCAAGATTATTTTTAACTATTTTGAATTCTCTACCTTAACATAAAATTTTTGGAATTAACTTGCCAATTTCACAAAGCTATCTAAAGATTTTGATAATTATTAAACTGTGAACCAACTTGGGAGAAATTTACAATTTAATGATACTTGACTCTATCACCTGTGAATGCTATATGTCTTATTTTTCATCAAGACTTTATACTTCTCATATATTTCCTTACTTTTTCTCATATTAGTCCTAAAATTTCCACATTTAGAATTAAAATTTTAAATGATTATGTGTCATTTTTTCCAATAGTCTAAGTGTATAGAAATAGAACAGTTCTTGAATATGGACTGTGTATCTGCTAGAAATTCTTAAATTCATACATTCATTCTTTATATATTTAAAGTTTTTTAATGAACCTGTAATAAAAAGTCTGACTCCATCTTTTGTTTGCTGCCAGCTTTTATGCTTCCTGTGTTCTTTGTCTCTTCCCCATCTCGAAAAGCTGGAAAAAGTTGTGGAAATCTTCCCTAGTGGAAGTGGAGGGAGAGGTCATGCAAACAATTGCCAGAGCTTGGGAATCCTAACCTTGGCCATGCTTCCTAACAATGGTAACAATCAAAGTCAATCTCTGCCATCTCAAAATATTTATAGAGCTATTTGGGAGTTTTTCTTGCACTCTCCAGTGCAATCCTTTATTTGGTGCAAACCATTTTATTGATAATTCAATACACCATCAGGTGGCATCATCAGTACCAAAGTCTGAGCAAAACTTTAAATACAGCTTGAAACTGAAACCTGAAGACAGTGACAAATATGTACCGTCTTAATCATATGTTTCACTTCTTTCTTTTCAAAACTCTTAGTTGGTCATGTTTTTGTCTTAATTTACTAGCTAGGATGAAAAGATAAAGGTTAAGAAGGTCATTCTTGCCTTGCTTTAAATAGCAATAGAAATCATTCAGTATTTCTCTATTAAATATGAAATTACCAGAGGCTTTCTAAAATATAGATATTCCTTATAAAATTGACAAAGTGCTGTCTATTCCTAATTTGCTGTTGTTTTATTTAATTAATTATTTAATTTTTTATTCATTTATTCACATATTCATACATTGTTTCAGTTATTTCGGCCCCCCTTCCCCTCACCCCCACCCTCTGCCCCCCAACCCCCCTTGCTTCCAGGCAGAAACTGTTCTGCCCTTATCTCTAATTTTGTTGAAGAGAAGACATAATCATAATAAAAAAGACAAAGTGTTTTTCCTAGTTGAGTTAAGGGTAGCTATACAGAGAGATTCCTAGCATTGCTTCCTTGTACAAATGTGCTACAACCCAAGTTAATTCATCTCTAACTGATCTTTACACTGGTTCCTGATTCCCTTCTCTATCTGTTGCTCTAAGGTTTCTATATTAGTTCCTCTGGAGTGGGGACATCAAATGCTTTCATATTTTTGGATTTTCTACCTATCCCTATACCTCCCATATGTGCTCTCCCCTTGTCATGTGACCCAAGTCCAACAACATTGCTGTATTTGCCTTAGAAGAAGTATTTTTTTAAAATGTATCTGCCCCCTATTGAAATAACTTTACACTTCTGATTTCACTGCTTGTTATTTTTTAGTATTTCCCTCTATGTAGCTGTTACTTATCACAGCTTAACTCAAACAAGTTCTTTACAAAAATGTAATAATCTTACATAGCCAAATATTATATGAAACCCATGGACTTTGTTCTCTTGTTTCCATATATTTTACTTTTACTCCTAATTTGCATTGTGTTGCCATTGCTTTTTCTTTAAATAATCAATAGGTACACACCCTACACATATGCCTGCATACTTTTGTATGCGTTCAATGTTATATATGTAGGTATAGTATGCATATGTAATGTATATCATATATCAATTTGTGTGTATATACAGGTTTTTAAATGTTATATATCAGTATATAGTATGGAAATTTTATAAATATCTGCACTTCCATCTGATGAGATTGACCTTTACCAGAGGAAATTTGTCAAGTGTAGGTTCCCTGCATTTGAATTCTTTCAGCTCCTTAGGCATAAGTAACTGAAATTATCTTAATTTTCTTTAAACTTATAAGTTTTGTTCTTGTGTTTAGAATTATGTAATGACTTTTCCTTCACCACATTAATGATTCTGTTTTATTTCTTTATATTTATCCTGCTTAGATTTGTTATTCTTTTCTGTTTTCTTGTTTGCTGATTTATATTACTTTTAGAGTAATCTTTGTAAATATCTCTCCAAACACTTCTACTCTATTTTTTTCTTTCTCTCTTGTCCTTCTGGTACTTGATTATAGCTTTGTTACATTAGTTGTTACTTTTCCTCAGATCTTCAGCATTCTACTCTATTTGTTTCATTCTAATTTTCCCTTGTGTTTCATCTTTGGCAATTTTTGATAAACTACCTTAAAATTTGTTGGTATTTTTTCCTTCATGGTCAATCCTGCTATCAATGTTTCAATAGAATTTTGATTCATTTTATAGTTCTAGTCCATCTTCTGAGACTCCCCTCTCTTTACAATTCATTCGATTTTTAAATAAATAATTATCTTTACTTATTAATATGACATGATTGCTACTGGACATTGCATTAACCCATTTTTTTCTTTTTTAATTTATTCATATGTCCATACATTGTTTGGTCTATTTCTTCCCGCTGTCCCCCACCCCCCCATTTCTCCACCCCCCTTGCTTCCAGGCAGAATCTGTTCTGCACTTTTCTCCAATTTTGTTGAAGAGTAGACATAAGCAACAATAAGAAAGACAAAATGTTTTTGTTAGTTGAGGTAAGGATAGCTATAAAGAGAAATTCCTTGCATTGCTTCTATGCACAAGTGTATTACAATCTGAATTGATTCATCTCTATCTAACCTCTTCACTACTTCCCAGTGACTTTCCCATATTGACCTCTGTCATTTTAAGGTTATTGTATTAGCTCATCTGCAGTGGGGACATCAAACACTTTCAAGTTTTGGGTTTCCTACCTATTCCCATTCTTCCCGTATGTGCTCTCCCATTATCATGTGACCCAAGTCCAACAACATTACTGCCTTTGCCCTAGATCTAGTCCACATATGAGGGAGAACATAAGATTTTTGGTCTTCTAAGCCTGGCTAACCTTGCTCAAGTTGATGTTCTTCAGTTCCATCCATTGACTTGCAAATGATAACATTTCATTCTTCTTCACGGCTGAGTAAAATTCCATTGTGTATAAATACTACATTTTCTTGATCCATTCATCAGTAGTGAGGCATCTTGGCTGTTTCCATAACTTGGCTATTGTGAATAGTGCTGCAATAAGCATGGGTGTGCAGGTACCTCTAGAGTAACCTGAGTTACATTCCTTTGGGTATATTCCTAGGAATGGGATTGCTAGATCATATGGCAGATCTATGTTTAGTTTTTCAACAAGCCTCCATATTGTTTTCCAGAGTGGTTGCACATTTTTATAGTTACCTTCAAGGTCCTTTTAAGGAATGGACTTGACATTTGGGTAATATTTGGGTCACCATCCACTCAATGCGTCTTTTCTTCACTATTGGCCATACTTAATAAAGCATGAGAGACATAAACTGTGAAACATATTTTTAGAATCATACTTTGGATATATTGTTGGAAAGAACTGTAGAAGCTAAATTTAAAACTAGTTATCACAGAAAATATCACATTTCTCATTCTGTCAGACCACTACCATAAAGATCTTAGTTAAACTATTCTGTACTTGAGAATTACACTTAGTTTTGGCTGCTTAAGATGCAGTTTTTCAACAGCTTCAAATATTTAGGGGACAGAACAGAAAAATGCCCTGGGATCTGGAAAGAGCAAGATCCCAAAAATGTTCTTTGATCTTTCTGTCTAGCAACCAGCTTTCTGAACTGTGAAATCTCTCTCTCTCTCTCTCTCCTATTACACACACACACACACACTCACTCTCACACACACACACACACATACACTTGAACCATCAACATTTACAGTTGCAGAGGTTTTCTTTTACTCATGGTTTCCTTACTTCAGAAATTTTGATGTTGTCTTACATCAAGAGCTACAATTCATGAGTAAAGGTGTGGTATTACCCCAAAGTACATACCTCAGTGTTTTTGTTTGCTACAGATGTCATAACAAAATACCATCAATTAGGGGGCTTATAAATAGAAATTTTTCTTTCACAGTCCTGGAGAATAGATGTTCATGGTCAATATGCCAATAGTATTGGTTCCTTTCAAAGGCTTTGATAGAGAATATGTTCTTTGCTTCACTTGTAGACTCTAGCAGATTTTTGGAAATATTTGGCATTCATTGGCTTGTGAACATATCACCTCAATTTCTGTCCCCATGTTCATACACTGTGTATCTGTTTGGAGAGAGAGAGAGAGAACCCAAATTTCCCCTTCATATAGGGCCATTATTTATAAAGGACATTATTTATGATGAATTAGGAGCTGATTCTACTTCACTATGACCTTTTATTAACTAGTTATATTTACATTAACTATTTCCAAGTAAGAGTTCATTTGAGGTCTTGGGGATTAATATTTGAAAGTCTGAATGGAAAGACATGATTTAGGACATAACATTCAACTTTCTTTTTCATGCAGTTATTCTTTCGAGGCTTGCTATAAGGCACTCATTTAAAATATAGAATATTGGGGGACTTTCAGCATTCTTTCTCTATGTTCATCTTTTTGCTAGTAACTGCCTTAAAAACAAATTTTTGTCTTTAGAGCAGTGTCATATGCAGAGAAACAATAAGTAATAAGAACAGAGGTATTTCATTTATTCATGGCCCCTTATATTCACATACTTCCCAATTATCAATATCTTCACCAGAATGTGATTATTTGTTGTAATCCATTAAACTATATTGTCACAGTATTATCATTCAAAGTTGATAGCTTTACATGACATATTATAGCTTTACATATTATAGTTATATATATTATAGCTTTCCATATTTTACAGATCTAAAATATGTAATGATCTGTTTAGAATAATTAGCAATTCCATCTTCTTATCCTTTGTGATTGGAGCCTTCAAATTCTTCTCTACTCTCTTTACCATTTGCAAAGTAAGTTGCAGTAAACTGCAATTACAATACTGTGCTATAAAACACTACAAGTTATTCTTCCTTATTAACTCTATTTTGTTACCATTGTCCATCTTCTGTCTATATTCCTAACCACTATCCTATGTTTCCTCTAGTGATTGGTTTTTTGGCTTTTTATTCTCTGAGATATACTTTTTTCAAGAGAAATGTAGTATTTGTATTTCTAGGATTGGCTTGTTTCATTTGACACAATGTCCTCCAATTTGAAAAAAAAGTTTCATATATTAGTCACAAATGAAACTATTTAATTCTCTTCATGTGTAAACATTCCCATTTCTAAGTATATATCAAAGGGGAATGAAATCAACATTTGAAAGAAGTCTGTATTTTCATGTATGTTGTAGTACTATTCATAATAGTTTTGACAAAAAGTCAACCTATGTGTCCACCAGATGTAAGGAAAAAGAAAATGTGGTATGTAGTTACTATAAGTATTATTCAACCTTCAAAAAATTTAAATTATTATTGTAGAAAATTCCACACACCCACGCATTCATCACCCAGATTTACTGCCCATTCTGAATTAATTTTAAGCAGAATCCAGCCATCGTATGCATTTATATCTAAATCCTTGTATGTTTTTAACTTATAAAAATACTAAAAAACACTATTACCCAAAAAATTATCAGAAATTCCACAAAATAGTCAAATATTGAATCACTTTTCACATTTCCTGATTGCATTAAATTTTCCTTTTCCTTTTTCCAATTGGATTGTTCAGGTGTGACATAATTCCACACATTATTTTTAATATGCTTTGTATTTAGTTATCATTTAATTTATCTTTATTATTATTATGATATAACTTTCTTGTACTATAAGAACTGTGTATATTCATATGTATGTTTATATGTGTGTATCTATCTAACATTGCTGATTCATTAATCTCATAATGAACATGGGTTGTTATTATATTTTAGCTATTGTGAATAATGCTATGATAATGAGAATACAAACTTCTTTTCAAGACCTTAATTTCAATTTTTTGTGTGCATATCCAGAAGTGGAATTACTACATTTTACATTAACATTATTTTAATGTTTTTGAGTAGGTTCCATACTGTTTTGCCATAGCAGCTGTACCATCTTACATTTCCACCAACAGTGAACAAAGTTTCCAACTTCTCCAGTGCCTCATAAACACTTGTTACTTTCTATTTTTTAATAGTAGCCATCCTGACTGGTGCAAAGTGAAGACTGATTGCAGTTGCAGTTTGATTTGCACCAATTTCTTTGTGAAATGTCCATTCATGTACTTTAACCATTTTGAAAACTCTAACTATACCAATTATGACAGAAAAGTAATTGAAATTCATCCATAATAGAAAAGTAAAATCATGTGTGTTCATAGATATATGATAATGTATGTGGAAAACCCTAGGAATTCCACTAAAGACTGTTAGAACTAAGTGAATTCATCAAATAAGCAGGATACAAAGTCAACACATTTAGAAATACTTAGAATTAATTTATTCCCTGGGTTAAGTATTGGAAAATAAAAACTACAAAACATTACTAAAGTAAAATTAAAAAGATAAAAATAAGAGATGGTGGACTGGAAACCTCCCCCATTTGAATAGGAGAGACCATATTATGAAAAGAGAAAGAGAGGAAGAACATTGAGAGTCACAAAGGATGTGCTAGGTTAGCTGAAAACATGGAGAAAATGAAAAGGGGCAGAGTAAAATAGAATGTAGTCCCAATTCCAGTTCCAGCCCCCCAGAGGAAGGTGAAGACTAAGACACAATCAGAAGGTAAGTCAAATGTACCAGGTGACAGACTGTCAATTGTAGCTACAAAAAACTCCACAATTTCTGCAAGTCCTAAACACAGAGTTGAGGATTTGATGTGACAATAAATCCCCCTGTGTGGACAGCTAGCTTCAATGATGAAAGACATTGTAATTCTACTTATCTTGGAATGCTAGAGCAATGTGCTATCTTGAAGGGGGTGCCTCTTGAAACTGTGCTACTCTAGGAACTTTAATACAAGGAATAATGTTTAAAAGAGTCTTAGGACACCTTTCTACAGAGTCTGCATGAGAGACAGTCACAACAGGTGATCACGTATAGACAGAGGGTCTGAGATAGATGTGCTAAACAGTTTAAGCAGTGGGGAGCTCAGGAGGTGAAGGGCATGGTTCTTAGGTGCTGTGCCCTCTAGACAGAACAGCAAATTCCAAGACTTGAGGGTTGCAACAAAAACAGAGCATAGGTCCTGTGGCTGATGGCTTTTTGGGACTCTAGGTGCTGCCTTTGGGCATTTGCTGCCAGATGGAACTGAGAACTTTCAACCCATGGACTTCCACAACCTTCTACCCAAATACACAAGGAGGTGTACCACTGGATAGTGTCAGAAGGCACTAAAACCTACTTCTGAGTTCTGTGTCCCATCCTGGCTGCAAATGTTTGCTACCAGTATAGACTGAGAGTTCCAAGTTTATGCTCTTTGAATCATGTGACTTCCAAACCACTTCCCCTGACAGCTAGGTGAATTTAAGTAGGCATGAGTCTGAAAGCACAGAGAGCAGCAGGCAGTGTGCCTCTGTCCCTCAGTCCTAACCCTGTCTGTTCAGAATTCAGTGCTCTGTTTTTTCACTCTATTCTCCAACACATTCAGGGAACACCCCTACGGTTTTATGTTTGTTGCTTCTGGGAACTTGTGGAACAAGTGTGAATCTACCTAACCCACAGGTAGAAAAGTTCCCTGTGGATAGAAGCAGTTCCCAGTACCCAAAGAAAGGAAGCTTCTACAGTGAATGAAGCCCAGAAGGAGAACCTGGACCAGCCTTACCAAGAGCCCAAAGTTAGCAATAGCTCATTTATTAGGAACTACCAGGACCTCTAGCTAGTGATAGGATCAGCATATGGGCAAATATTTTGTTATTGAGTCATACACTTTGTCAAATGGAGGAAAACAGCATCACAACCCTGCCACTATACTGCCTTGCCCAAACATTAAGAACCCTTAATCAGAAAGACTATGGGTGATTAAAACTTTCAAGCAATGACTCAGCTTCAGATGCACAAATTTCAATGCAGAAATACAATAAATAAGAAAAAGCAAGGCAAAATGACTCTTCAAAAAGTTAAAAGAGAGTAAAGGACACTAAAGAAAGTGAAATAGATGAAATCACAGACAAAGAACATGAAAAAATGATCATGAGAATAATCAACAAACATTAAAGACATGAATAAACACCTGAATGAATTGAAAGAGAATCCAGTTAAACATGTGAATGAATTCCATGGGCATACAAATAAACAGCAGCATGAAATAAAGAAGAAAATACAGTGTTCAAAAGAGGAATTCAATAATAATACTGAAATTATGAGAAAAAAAAAAACAAACAAGCTCAATTAGTCAAATAAAAATCTTAGTTGAAAACCTTTCCAAAAGACTGGATCAGGTTGAAGACAGAATATCAAAGATTGAGGAAAACATAGATGTATTAGACATTCAGATAAAAATAAAGAAATAATTAAATAAGTTTGAATGGAGTATGCAAGACTTCTGGAACACTATTAAAAATACAGACGTATGAATCATGGACATACAAGGAGGAAAACAGGTACAAGCTAAAGGCATAGAAAATACATTCAATAAGGTAATTTTAATTTTAAAAACTTCCAAAACCTTGAGAAAGAGATGGTCATTCAGGTACAGGAGTCTTTTAGGAGACCAAACAGACCAGAAAAAAAAACCTCTCCAAGGCATATTACAGTTAAAACATACAGTATACAGAACAAGAGAAGAATGTGGAAAACTTCAAGAGAGAAGTGTCAAGGGACATATAAAGGTAAAACTATAAGAATAGCAGATCTCTCAACAGAAATTTTAAAATCAAGGAGTGCATAAAATCATATATTTCAAGCCCTGAAATGTAATGACTGCCAATGTTGATTGCAGAAGATACTTAAATAAATCTTACATACAGACAAGGAAGATTTAAAACAACCAAAAAAATACAAGAATGCATAAATCTCACATAATAACTGAAGAGGCAAATGAGATGTAGGAAAGAATCAAACATTACAATCAAAATAACAAAAATTACTACCTACTTTTCAATAATAGCTGAGTTTTATGATTTCAATTCTCCAATCAAAAGACATAGACAAGCAGATTGCATTAAAAAAAAGACCCAATCATTTATTACCTAAAGATATTTCCTTCACTGGCAAAGATGAACACACACTTAAAGTAAAAGACTGTAAAGAACAAATTCTGAGAAAAAAGAGCAAGAGTGTAGTCATATCTGAAAAAGCAAACTTCAAGTCAAAATTAAAATATACAAAAAGTTCACTTTATATTGAACAACTCATCAAGAGGAAATAGCAATTACAAATGAATATGCAACAAATATTGGTATATTCATTTTCATAAAGCAAACACTACTAGACAAAAAAGACCCCAGAACAATAATAAGTGGGTGACTTTAGTATACACTCACAAAAATATAGGTCATCCAGACAAAAAAGTCAACAAAGAAACTTGACAATTAGTGGCACTATTGATCCAATGGATTTAACAAACATTCCACTGAATATTTTACCCCATGGCTCTGAAATACACATTCTTCTTAACAACCCAGAAAACTTCCTTGAGGATTAATCATATTTTAAGACATAAAGAAATCTCATGAAATACAAGACAATTTTTGTAATTCTCTGTATTTCATCAAACACAATGGAATGAAACTAGAAATCAACAGCAAGAGACACTACGGAAAATAAACCAACAGGAAATCCAAAATGGTGCATAGGATAGGGAATCAGAATTCCTGAGCACCATGATTTCAGAGACCACTTTGAGAATTGGGAGCTACACTTGGGTAGTTTAGTTTATGCATCAACAAATTAGGTGCATATAAAATTCAAGGACTGACCCTTAAAACAGCTTTTAATTGCACCTAACAGCTGGGAAAATCCCAGTGTGGCAGAGTCAATAGGTCATGCTTGTCCTGGGAAAAATTCCCCTGACCATTTTACACTTTGTTTCATTTATTTTTTTTTCTCTTTCCTTCTTTTTTCAAAAAGCAGAAGATAGAGCATTAAACAGAACCTAATCCTGCAACATCCTGGATGCCTAAACTATAGAAAGCCTGCTTATGCCTTACCAGGCTGAAACCAGTTCCAGTAAGTGCCTTGAGAAAAGGCACTTACTTTTCTTTTGCATGCCATCTCTCCCTGCCAGCAGGTTCAAAGCTGCCTGCATAAATACGCAGACCCAACAGTTAAGCACCACACAACACAAGGGACTCCCCCATCCACTCCCCCAGGAACATAACCCAGCACAGCCCCTGGGCATATTGAACCCAGCCCTCAGCAAAACTGAGAAACACAAACAGTGAATTGTAATCTACCACTGACAGTGGGAGTGGGATAGAGCACTGAATCAACCTTGGAGAATGGGGCTGGGGCAAAGAGACAAACTCTCAGAGGAGCTGAAATCTCAGCAAACATAGGTGGGGGTGAGAAAGAAGCACTGAGAGCCTGTCACCCTGTACCAGTATCAACTCAAAGTGAATTAAGGACCTTAATATCAGATCTGAAACCTTGAAGTTAATGCAAGAAAGAGCAGGGAATACACAGGAAGCATTAGGTATAGGGAGTGACTTCTTCAGTAGAACTCAAGTGGTTCAACAACTAAGAGAAAGGATAGACAAATGGGAATACATGAAATTGAAAAGTTTCTGCACATCAAAAGCAATGGTCTCTAAATTGAAGCAGCCATCCACAGAATGGAAGAAAATCTTTGCTAGCTATATATCAAACTAGGGACTTACAGCCAGAATATACAGGGATGTCAAAAATCTAAACACCCCTAAAATCAATGACCCAAAACATATATGGGCAACTGAACTAAACAGAAATTGTTCAAAGGATGAAGTGTAAATGACTAAAAAATACATGAAAAAATGCTCACCATCACTGGTCATAAAGGAAGTGCAAATTAAAACCACATTATGATTCCACTTCACTCCTGTTAGAATAGCTACCATAAAGAACAACTCCACCAACAAATGTTGGCAAGGAAAAAGGGAAAAAGGAACCCTCATATACTGCTGGTGAGCTTGTAAGCTTGTACACCCACTATGGAAAACAATATGAAGTCTCCTTAAAAATCTAAAAATAGACTGCTCCTAGGGATATACCCAAAGGAATGTGAATTGGATTACCACAAAGGCAGGTGCCTTTGTATTAATATTTATATTATTTATATCACTTATATTTATAATACTTATATTTATTGAAGCACTATTCACACTAGTCAAACTATGGAAACAACCAAGATGTCCCACTAATGATGAATGGACTAACAAAATGTGCAATGTACACAATGGAATTTTATTCAGTATCAAAGAAGAATGAAATTTTGTCATTTGCAGTTAAATGGATGGAACTGGAGAACATCATCTTAAGTGAATTTAGTCAGGCTTAGAAAGCCAAAAATCACATGTTCTTCCTCATATGCAGATTATAGACCTAAAACGGATGCTGTAATATTATTTTACATGGATCACACCAAGGGAAGCCCAGGCACAGGAGGGCTAGGGCAAGGAAAGGCAACCAAAAGCCTGAATGTGAAGAGGTCTGGTAGATAGAATAAATTTGGGTTATAATACATATATGCATAGAAACAATGCAAGGAATCTCTCTGTATAGTTCTCCTTATCTCAAACTACAAAATGCCACATTTTTTCTTATGTTTCATGTTTTTTTCTTCTACTGAATCAGGAAACAGGAGGGCAGAATAGATACTGCCTGGAGGCAGGAGAGGTGGGTGACACAGGGACAGGAGGTGGCACAAATAGTGTATAAATATATAATTAAATGCAAAAGTGTTTCCTGTTGAAACTGTTCCAGTATCAGAACACATGCTGCACCAAAATTGAACCAAGGGCACATAAACCACATAAACTTAACTGTAATAAGCACAAAGAATGGATTAATAACAGTCTTCTAACAAAGAAAAGCCCAGGAAAAGACAGATTCACTGTTGAATTCTGCCAGAACTTTAAAGAAGAACTAATACCAATTTTCCTAAAAGTAGTCCATAAGACAGAACTGGAAGGAACATCATTAAAGCCATTATATGAAGCAAGTATTACTCTAATACCCAAACTGGATAAGGATACAATGGAAATATTATAGACCAATTTCATTGATGCATATAGATGCACCAATTGTCAATATAAATATTTGGAAACTTAATTCAACATGGCATTTAAAAGTCATACAGCATGGTGAAATTTGTTTCATTCCAGGGATGTAAGGATGGTTCGACATCAATAAACATACTGTAGCTCAAACATAGTAAAGGCCAAAAATTACATTGTCATTTCAATAGATACAGAGAAAGGCATTGACAAAATTCAGCATCCCCTTATGCTAAAATCCTTGTAAGGACCTGAGATGGAGCATTTATACATTGACATAATAAAGGTTTTATATGATAACATGATATCCATAATAACTGTAAACAGGAAAATTGAAATTATTTCAAGTCAGGGATGAGACAATGGTATATACTCACTCTACTGTTATTATATAGTTCTGGATGTCCAATCCAGAGCAATAGGGCAAAAGAAAGAAGTCAATTTATCATTTTTTCTGATGATATGATCTATACTTTTTAAAAGACCCCATCAAAACTCCTCAGATCTGAGGGATTCCAAGATAGTGGTTATAGTGGGGAATGAGAAATCTTAAGCTTGGTGATTCCAGAAACCACCTTGAGATGTTCGAGCTACATTTGGGTAATTCTGACTGCTTGTAGCCAAAATAACAACCACAATCACATTAGGTGAACATAAAATTCAAAGTCTGACCATTAAATCAGCCTTTAATTGCACCAGTCAGCAAGGCATGTCTGACCCTGGGGAAAAAAAGTCCCCCAGCTAATTCTTGGTTTTTCTTCTCTTTCTCTTAATAAGCAGAAGTCAGAGCATCAATCAAAATCAAACTCTGTGACATCCTGGACCCCTAGCCTGTGGAAAGCTTCCTAATGCTGTACTGCACTGAGAATCTGCATCACTTCTCCCCACTGGTAGGCTCCAAAGCTACTTACATGAATCTGCAGAATGAATAGGTTAGCATCACGCACCATGCTTGACCACCTATACATCCCTTGGAAACATAATCCAGCACAGCCCCTGGGCAGACTGCAACCCCTCTAACAAAACTGAACAACATAAGCAGCAAACTGTTACCTAACACCAATAGCAGTAGTGGGGGTGGAATGCTGTACCTGCCCTACTGAGAAAGGATGTGGGGCAGGAGCCAAACTCTCAGTGCTGAATTCTCAGTGAATGAACATGGGACAATCAATAAAGACTGAGAGCAAGAGCAGGGTGACAAGCCAACCTCCCAGAGGAGGCGAAGTTGCACCCAGCAGGAGTCAGGAGAGGCAAAAATGCTGAGAGTGGGGTGGGTGAAAAGGCCAACCTCCCAAAGTGGAGCACATGGTGGATCCCCCAGCTGATCACATGGGACAGAAGGCAGCATTCGAAACTTAATTGCCTCTCCTGGCTGGGCGAGAGCTGACAAAACAGAGTTGCAACTGAAGGGCAATGCAACTGCTGCTTGCTGGAAACAATAGCTTTGACCATCCTGCAAGAACTGGTAAACTCACGTCACTGTCCAATTGCAACTAACCCAGCAAACAGATGGAGACAAATACTACTCACAAGCCAGTCACCAGGTGAGACCACATCAGAGCTCCTGTTTGTATGCCAATACAAGGAATGGATGCCTAAGGAATAACTCCAGAACTTTTACCAAAAAACTGGACTCTTTGTTTTCCCTGTATCTGGTGTTTTTTGTGTTTCTTCTTCCCCCATATTATTAACTTCACCGGCACTATTTTTTATGCATATTCTTAATGATATCATCATCAAGGGGTTTTCTATATGATGTGTAAACAACTGGTCTGGCATTGAACTTGTGAATTTATTTTTGCTAACTTTTACCTTCAGGCCAGAGACAGAAAGAGCACGTCAGCCTAGCTACTAACCAAGTCAGTCACAACACAAAAATTAAATCAAAGGAAAGACAACAGGCAATTAAAACTACAAATTAGCCTATCAAGAACAAGGATGTACAGAACTAAGTGGAGTGATGAGAAGAAGGAGTCATGGAAAACACTCTCCTCAAAATAATAATTCAATACAGGATTCAGTGGGAAATGAAGATAATTGATACCAAGATCCTGATCCCAACAAAACAATGATAAATGTCACTAAAGAGTCCAATGATGCCCACAAAAAACCCTCAAGGAAGAAATCTTGGAAGAAATCTCTGAGAAAATCACAGAGAAGATATTAGACATGGTTAATCACAATGTATAGGATGCACTCAAGAACTTTCAAGACACCAATAATAAAAACATGAAAGACACAGAAAAAAATAAATGAAATCAGAGAGGAATTCAACAAAGACCAAAGTGAAACAAAGGACACTATAAAAAAGAGATATATTAATTAAAGATGAAAACACAAAGTATAAAAGAGGAGTTGAGGTATCTTGGTCTAGTTTTGGGATGAGTGTAACACTGGCTTCATAAAATCAGTTAGGCAGTATTCTTCCCTTTCTATTTCGTGGAACAGTTTAAGGAGGGTTGGTATTAGTTCTTCTTTAAATGTCTGATAGAAATCAGCAATGAATCCATTGGGTCCTGGACTTTTCTTTTTTGAGAGACTCTTGATTGCTGTTTCAATTTCATTTTGTGTTATAGATCTATTCAGGTGATGAATGTCCTCTTGGTTCAGTTTTGGGTGGTTGTAAGTTTCTAGAAATCTGTCCATTTCTTCAAGATTTTCAAATTAATTAGAGTATAGGTTCTCAAAGTAGTCTCTGATGATTTCCTGGATTTCCGTGGTGTTTGTTGTTATCTCCCTTTTTGCATTTCTGATTTTACTGATTTGGGTTTTTTCTCTCCTCATTTTAGTCAGGTTTGCCAGGGGTCTGTCCATCTTATTTATTTTTTCGAAGAACCAGCTTTTTGTTTCATTGACTTTTTGTATGTTTCCTTTTGTTTCTCTTTAATTGATTTCAGCCCTTATTTTAATTATTTCTTTCCTTCTGCTTGTTTTGGGAAACAGAGAAGAGGTCAGGCAGAGAAGAATCAATTTGGGTTGTAATACACTTGTGCATGGAAGCAATGCTAGGAACCTCTCTGTTTAGCTATCCTTATCTCAACTAGCAAAAACGCTATGTCTTTCTTATTATTGCTTATGTCTCCTCTTCAACAAAATTGGAGAAAAGGTCAGAATAGGTTCTGCCTGAAAGTGATGGGGGTGGGAGGAGAGGATGGGGGCAAGGGGCAGCGGGGAGAAATGGCCCAAACAATGTACGCATATATGAATAAATGAATAAAAATCACAGACGATTACAGAAGGTAGAAAGATCTCCCATGCTCATGGATTGGCAGAATCAACAAAGTAAAAATGGCTTTACTACCAAAACCAATCTATGTATTCAATGAAATTCCCATCAAAATCCCATAGACATTTATCACAGATATTGAAAAATTCACCCTAAAGTTCATTTGGAAACACAAAAACCACCAATAGCTAAGGAAATACTGAGCAAAATGAGCAGTGCTACAGCTATTACAGACCCAACTTCAAACTATACAACAGAGTTGTAGCAATAACAGCAGCATGGTACTGGCACAAAAAAATTACATGAAGACCAGTGGAACAGAATAGAGGTCCTGGACATGAATCCACACAGCCATGCCCACCTTATTTTTAACAAAAGTGCCAAAAACACATGATAAAGAAAAGACAGACTCTAACTACTGTTGCTGAGAAAAGTGTTTATCAACCTGCAGAAAACTGAAACTAGATCCATGCCTATCACCCTGTATTGGTGTCAGCTCAAAGTGGTTAAGGACCTTAATATCAGTCTGGAAACCTTGCAGTTAATACAGGAAAGTGGAGGGAATACTCTGAAAGCAATAGGTATAGGCGAGGACTTCATCAGTAAAAGTCCGGCAGCCCAGAAAATAAGAGAAAGGATGGACAAATGGGACTACATTAAATTGAAAAGTTTCTGCACAGCAAAAGAAATGGTATCTAAACTAAAGAGAACACCTACAGAGTGGGAGAAAGTATTTGCTAGCTATATATAAGGCAAAGGACTGATAACTAGACTATACAAGGAGCTCAAAAAACTAAATTCCCCCACAATTATTGAACCAATAAGGAAGTGGCAACTGAACTAAACAGAACTTTTTCAAAGGAAAAGTCCAAATGGCCAAAAAACAAATGAAAAAATGCTCACTTCACAGACAGAGAGAGAGACAGAGAGAGAGAGAGAGAGAGAGAGAGGCAGAAACTAGAGTTCCACAATGCCCTATGAAGGCGTTCCCTCAATAACCTAAAGAGGGGAATTCCAAGATGGCGGCTAGAGGTAGGAAGCAGAAAGCGACCCTCCTATAGTGAAATCTTGGAGAGACGCTGGAGACACACTTTGCAGGCATAATCACCGAGAAAAGGCATAACTTTGACTCCTCCACATCCCCAGCCGGCGCAGAGAATCTCCACTTCACGTTAAACGGAGAACCGAGGAGGCCCCCGGGCCGCCAGTGGCCGGCGCCCATACGGCTTGGGAAGACGCGGACCAGACACCGTTTGACAAAATGGATTAAAAAAGAAGATCCAACAATTTGTTGCTTACAGGAGACTCATCTCACCGACAGAAATAAGCATATGCTTAGGATGAAAGGCTGGAAGAAGATTTACCAAGCCAATGGCCCCCGAAAACAAGCAGGAGTAGCAATACTTATCTCTGACAAAGTAGACTTCAAACCTACGTTGATCAAACGAGATAAAGAAGGACATTCCATACTAATAAAAGGGGAAATAGACCAAAAGGAAATAATAATCATCAATCTGTACGCACCCAATGTCAATGCACCCAATTTCATCAAACATACCCTGAAAGACCTAAAAGCATATATAAACGCCAACACAGTGGTTGTGGGAGACTTTAACACTCCATTATCATCAATAGATAGGTCATCCAAACAAAAACTCAATAAAGAAATCCAAGATCTAAAATATGCAATAGATCAAGTGGACCTAGTAGATGTCTACAGAACATTTCATCCAACCTCTACACAATATACATTCTTCTCAGCAGCCCATGGAACCTTCTCCAAAATAGATCATATCCTAGGGCACAAAGCAAGCCTCAGCAAATATAAGAAAATAGAAATAATACCATGCATACTATCTGACCACAATGCAGTAAAAGTAGAACTCAACAACAAAAGTAAAGACAAAAAACATGCAAACAGCTGGAAACTAAATAACTCATTACTTAATGAAGAATGGATCATCGATGCAATAAAAGAGGAAATTAAAAAGTTCCTAGAAGTCAATGAAAATGAAAACACAACCTACCAGAACCTATGGGACACAGCTAAGGCAGTCTTGAGAGGAAAGTTTATAGCCATGAGTGCATATATTAAAAAGATTGAAAGATCCCAAATCAATGACCTAATGATACATCTCAAACTCCTAGAAAAACAAGAACAAGCAAATCCCAAAACAAATAGAAGGAGAGAAATAATAAAAATAAGAGCTGAAATCAACGAAATAGAAACCAAAAAAACCATACAAAGAATTAATGAAACAAAAAGTTGGTTCTTTGAAAAAATAAACAAGATCGATAGACCCCTGGCAAACCTGACTAAAATGAGGAGAGAAAAAACCCAAATTAGTAGAATCAGGAATGCAAAAGGGGAGATAACAACAAACACCATGGAAATCCAGGAAATCATCAGAGACTACTTTGAGAACCTATATTCAAATAAATTTGAAAATCTAAAAGAAATGGACAGATTTATAGATACATATGATCATCCAAAACTGAACCAAGAGGAAATTAATCACCTGAATAGACCTATAACACAAAATGAAATTGAAGCAGCAATCAAGAGTCTCCCCAAAAAGAAAAGTCCAGGACCTGATGGATTCTCTGCTGAATTCTATCAGACCTTTAAAGAAGAACTGATACCAACCCTCCTTAAACTGTTCCATGAAATAGAAAGGGAAGGAAAACTGCCAAACACATTTTATGAAGCCACTATTACACTTATCCCAAAACCAGGCAAAGACACCTCCAAAAAGGAGAACTATAGGCCAATCTCCTTAATGAACATTGATGCAAAAATCCTCAACAAAATAATGGCAAATCGAATTCAGCAACACATCAAAAAGATTATTCACCACGACCAGGTAGGCTTCATCCCAGGGATGCAGGGGTGGTTCAACATACGAAAATCAATAAACGTAATAAACCACATTAACAGAAGCAAAGACAAAAACCACTTGATCATCTCAATAGATGCAGAAAAAGCCTTTGATAAGATCCAACATCATTTCATGATAAAAGCTCTAAGAAAACTAGGAATAGAAGGAAAGTTCCTCAACATTATAAAAGCTATATATGACAAACCTACAGCCAGCATTATACTTAACGGAGAAAAATTAAAACCATTCCCTCTAAAATCAGGAACCAGACAAGGATGCCCACTATCTCCACTCCTATTCAACATAGTACTGGAATTACTAGCCAGAGCAATTAGGCAAGAAGAAGGAATAAAAGGAATACAAATAGGTAAAGAAACTGTCAAAATATCCCTATTTGCAGACGACATGATCCTATACCTTAAAGACCCAAAAAACTCTACTCAGAAGCTTCTAGACATCATCAATAGCTATAGCAAGGTAGCAGGATATAAAATCAACATAGAAAAATCATTAGCATTTCTATACACTAACAATGAGCAAATGGAAAAAGAATGTATGAAAACAATTCCATTTACAATAGCCTCAAAAAAAATCAAATACCTAGGTGTAAACCTAACAAAAGATGGGAAAGACCTCTACAAGGAAAACTATACACTTCTGAAGAAAGAGATTGAGGAAGACTATAGAAAGTGGAGAGATCTCCCATGCTCATGGATTGGTAGAATCAACATAGTAAAAATGTCTATACTCCCAAAAGTAATCTACATGTTTAATGCAATTCCCATCAAAATTCCAATGACATTCATCAAAGAGATTGAAAAATCTACTGTTAAATTTATATGGAAACACAAGAGGCCACGAATAGCCAAGGCAATACTCAGTCAAAAGAACAATGCAGGAGGTATCACAATACCTGACTTCAAACTATATTACAAAGCAATAATAATAAAAACAGCATGGTACTGGCACAAAAACAGACATGAAGACCAGTGGAACAGAATAGAGGATCCAGATATGAAGCCACACAACTATAAGCAACTTATCTTTGACAAAGGAGCTAAAAATATACGATGGAGAAATAGCAGCCTCTTCAACAAAAACTGCTGGGAAAACTGGTTAGCAGTCTGCAAAAAACTGAAACTAGATCCATGTTTATTACCCTATACCAAGATTAACTCAAAATGGATCAAGGATCTTAATATCAGACCCCAAACTCTTAAGCTGATACAAGAAAGAGTAGGAAATACTCTGGAGTTAGTAGGTATAGGTAAGAACTTTCTCAATGAAACCCCAGCAGCACAGCAACTAAGAGATAGCATAGATAAATGGGACCTCATAAAACTAAAAAGCTTCTGTTCATCAAAAGAAATGGTCTCTAAACTGAAGAGAACACCCACAGAGTGGGAGAAAATATTTGCCAATTATACATCAGACAAAGGACTGATAACCAGAATATACAGGGAACTTAAAAAACTAAATTCTCCCAAAACTAATGAACCAATAAAGAAATGGGCATGTGAACTAAACAGAACTTTCTCAAAAGAAGAAATTCAAATGGCCAGAAAACACATGAAAAAATGCTCACCATCTCTAGCAATAAAGGAAATGCAAATTAAAACCACACTAAGATTCCACCTCACCCCTGTTAGAATAGCCATCATCAGCAACACCACCAACAACAGGTGTTGGCGAGGATGCGGGGAAAAAGGAACCCTCTTACACTGTTGGTGGGAATGTAGACTAGTACAACCACTCTGGAAAAAAATTTGGAGGCTACTTAAAAAGCTGGACATCGATCTACCATTTGATCCAGCAATACCACTCTTGGGGATATACCCAAAAGACTGTTACTCCAGAGGCACCTGCACATCCATGTTTATTGTGGCACTATTCACAATAGCCAAGTTATGGAAACAGCCAAGATGCCCCAGCACTGACGAATGGATTAAGAAAATGTGGTATCTATACACAATGGAATTTTATGCAGCCATGAAGAAGAACGAAATGTTATCATTCGCTGATAAATGGATGGAATTGGAGAACATCATTCTGAGTGAGGTTAGCCTGGCTCAAAAGACCAAAAATCGTATGTTCTCCCTCATATGTGGACATTAGATCAAGGGCAAACACAACAAGGGGATTGGACTATGAGCACATGATAAAAGCGAGAGCACACAAGGGAGGGGTGAGGATAGGTAAGACACATAAAAAATTAGCTAGCATTTTTGTTGCTCTTAATGCAGAGAAACTAAAGCAGATACCTTAAAGCAACTGAGGCCAATAGGAAAAGGGGACCAGGAACTAGAGAAAAGATTAGATTAAAAAGAATTAACCTAGAAGGTAACACCCACGCACAGGAAATCAATGTGAGTCAATGCCCTGTATAGCTATCCTTATCTCAACCAGCAAAACCCCTTGTTCCTTCCTATTATTGCTTATACTCTCTCTACAACAAAATTAGAGATAAGGGCAAAATAGTTTCTGCTGGGTATTGAGGGGGGGAGCGGGAGGGGGTGGAGTGGGTGGTAAGGGAGGGGGTGGGGGCAGGGGGGAGAAATAAACCAAGCCTTGTATGCACATATGAATAATAAAAGAAAAATGAAAAAAAAAAATAAGGAATCAACCCAGGTGCCCATCAGCACACAAATGGATCAGAAAGTGAGTTGTATATACACAATGGAGATTCATTCAGGTATAAAGCAGGGCACCCATGTTATTTGCAGGAAACTATATTGAATGTTTTCTTTTATATGTGGAATCTACATTTGAATAAAGACATGAAATAAAAGGAAAAAAAAATAAATAAAGATGTTCTGACTAAAAAAAAAAAAATAACCTAAAGATCTCCCACTAAGTTCCTCTTCTTAAAGTTTCCACCTTCCCCCAATAGCGCCACACTGGTGACCAAACATTTACCATATGAACCTTTGAAAAAAAATTAAGATCCAAATTTCAGCAGCAGATTTCATCACAGAAAGCTTGATTTATTTGTGTATTGGTGCCCATGAGCTGGGACAGAAAGACATATATTATTTCAATAATTTGTGCTCGTTTATTTCACTTGGGAACTTTGCTTTTCTGAATGAAGAAATAAAAAACTTCTTGAAATACAACATAATACTGAGAAATGCAAAAACTCATGACATCACACTTGGCTTCTTTAAAAAATACCATATTACTAAGAGCCAAGGAAATTATGGTTTTCAGGAAATTTGCTCGGATTTCCAAAGGTTCAAAAAAAAGTCATTTTTGTATATTTGCCAGTGTTGATCATTTAAGATACAGATGCAATGCAAAATAGACAAGAATATCTTTTAAGTTTTATTTTAACAATAAGATAGCTTGTCCTAAATTAAATTAGATTACCACCAAAGACATGACAAAAAGTAATTTATAATTGTATACTTCTATATTTTTCTGTATTTTATGATTGAAACACTTTGAAAATTTGAAACAGGAAATACTATTTGCAATGCTAAACTTTGTCTAAGAATAGCCTATGCTAGTTTACAAAATAAAACAATTTGAAATCACATAATTTCTCTGTTTTTATTTTTCTGACCAATGACAGTGATTTTCTTTTATACATTTTTTCTTTAAAACCTCCCATTTTCCAAAATAAAGCCATTGTGTTTCTATAGTCTATATTACTTTAATAATAGATACATTTTAAAAGATTAAAATGAAATTTGGGGTAATATTTGACTCCAATCCATGAAAATGAGTCCTCATTGCTTTTCTTTTCATACATGGCTTTTAGAAAAAAAAATACAAATTCAAATACATATTTTGAAATCTGGCTTAAAAGTGAATTATTTGAAAATGGAAATGATTACATATCCTATCAGCCATTTTAAGTCATTCATAGTGATATTATTCTAAATGCACATGGATACTATCTACTATAGCTATTGTGAAAAATGAAATGTTTGTTAATATATAGATAAATAAATATAATTAATTTATAATTATGAAGAAAAGAAAATTAAACCCCAAAAATAATAACATTATTTGTGCATTCTATGTTACATGCATTCAAAAAACAGTTCATAGAATTTAATAGCTTCTGGTTAGTTATTTGCCCTTTTTCAGTTGATCTGCAGTCAAATCTATAAAATCACGTGTATGCTATTGATGTGATATCTAAACACTTTAGTAAGAAAACAATATAATTCCCAGAATCTACAGCTAAATAAATGAAACATTAAAAATTAAGTGATGCTTTTGGTGTATATGATTTGTTAATGATAATAAAATCAACAAAATATACTGAGTTTCTACCGCAATAAAACTATTTAGTTAGTCACAACATTCAAATTTCTATTTTTGCATGGGATACATTTGCCACTTTTTTCTTTGTGTGAACATCAACTATATGTTTACAATTTCTTGTCTTAAAACTAATTGTGTACAATGATAAAATATTACTGCATGGAATTTGAAACTTTGATAATTGATAGATTTTTGAGATATATTACATAGCACATCAAATAGCATGCTAAATTCAGTGCTCCATTTCAGCGTAGAGAGCATAGACAATATATACATTTCTTGCATTCTGTATTTACCCTTAAGTATAAATAAAATATATTACATTTTATGTTTTCCAAGTAATGTAAGTTGCTATAAACCATCTAATAAATAGCACTGTGGGTCAGTCTGGCTCTGAGTTGTTTCCCAAAAGAATGTGGTCATTAATGTTGACTTGTGATTACATATGTTGATTTTTCCTATTTTTTTTAGTGGTTTTTGTTTTATGAGACAGAGTCTCTATGTAGTATAGGTTTGCCTCAAACTCATCATCCCTTGCTTCTGCCTCTTAAGTGCTGCAATTAGAGGCATGCTCCACCAGACTGGGCTGTAAACAGATATGTAGATATTGATATTGAATTTTTTTCTTAGAGTGAACCAAAATTCCAGTTCTGTAAAGTATAAAAAGTATGTTACTTCTTTACACAAGGTTCGTGATTTTAAACACTGTAGCATCCCTTCTTTTAACAGTTCCTAGATAATGAATCCTCATATTGCCTGCACTTAAATTCTAAGTAATTCTTTTTGATCACTCTACTGAAATTTAGTATGCTTTTCCCAAATCTGTTGGAGTTATGATTTCACAAAAAACAAATGTAGCAAATTGATGGGCATGAGTCTGTGTTCAAAACAATGTGCAGAAAATAAAATAAAATTCTTAATCAAAATTTTAAAATCATTACTCATCTAAATTGTGCAAATAACTGCATATGGTTATAATTAAATTATTCTTTCAAATATACTTTAAAAACAATGTGCACATATCCCTTGATTTTCAAGAAAATTTAATTATGCTTCCATTTAATATTAGGGTATGATTCTGGAAAGTCACTATTTCACTATCCGTATTTTAATAGGTTATTCACTGAAAGTTAAATTGAACTTAACATAATTATATCAAAGTTTCTCTCTATTTACTTGGCTTTCTATCTCTGAAGCCTAAAGGTCAAATGATTTTAATTAATTTTCTATCATGGGAATTAGTGAAGAGCTATAGAGTATCAAGAAAATGTTGTTAAGGACCACTGAGTGATTAAATTGTAACTAATAAATTCCTTTTTCATATAGGTCAAAATACTTCAAAATCTATTCCAGGTGAGGCTATCTTTATTTTTTTCCAGAAAATAAGTAAATTCTATGGTTTTGTTTCCTTTATTTTATTCCCATTTTTCTAATATTCTTTTACAAATTTTGCTATCCTATTTAAAGTCATTTTTTAAATTTTGTGACACCTTTATTTAATAGCACCAATGTTCTCAATAAAATACTATACTGGTGTGCTAACATGTTTCAACAACTTTTTAAATTGTTGTGCTGGGTAAGGGTATATTGTGGCATTTACAAAGATTCTTAAAATATACCAAATATTTCATATTTGAATTCACCCCCTTCACCATTTTCCCTTACACCCCCTCCCCTCATTTGTGGAGTAGTTTCGGCAAGTATCATTTTTCCATTTACATACATGTGTACACAGTATTTGAACCATATTCACCCTCATACACACTTTCCTCACCTTCTCCGGTCTTCCACTTCTATCAACCTTCTAGAGAGAACCTGTTCTGCCTTCCTGGTCTCTGATTTTGCAAAAGAAAAAAAGAATGACATTTTTTGCTTGCTTAAGATAGTTACATAGGGAGTTGCCTTGTGGCAGTTCCATGTGTATATGTATTATAGCCTGAATTGGTTAATTTCTGCCATTTTTTTCTTTCTATCATCCCTTTTGTATGGTTGTTTCAACCTGTTTAAAAATTCTGTGTTCATTCTTGTATAGAGTTCATCAGCCATATTCATATTAACTTCCTTCTTTTACCCTCCCCCCTCATATATGTGACCTCCCCTCAGCATGACCCATTTTTCATAATATTGCTATATTTGTATTAGGTCTGTATTCAACATATGAGAGAAAGCATGCAGCATTTGTTGGTTGTACTAATTTATATTCACACCAACAGTGTATGAGGGCTCCACATCCTCACCAACATTTGTTGTTGTTTGTGTTCTTGATGGTAGCCATTCTAAAATGAATGAGGTAGAATCTTAACATGGCTTTGATTTACATTTCCCTTATGGCCATGGATTTTGAATATTTCTCTTTTTTTAGACATTTGAAGTTCTTCCTTTGAGAAATCTCTGTTCAGTCCTTTTGCCCATTTCTTCATTAGGTCATTGAATATTTGGAAGTTTAGTTTTTCGAGCTCCCTATGTATTCTGGTTTCATTTCCTTGTCAGAATTATCATTGGCAAAGATTTTCTCCCATTCTGTGGGCTGTCTTTTCAATATAGAGACCATTTCTTTGGTTGTGCAGAAGCTTTTAGTTTTATGTTGTCCCTTCTATCAATCTTTTCTCTAAGTTGCTGAGCCATTTCAGTTCTATTGAGGAAGTCTTTTCTTATGCCTATTAATTCCAGTATATTCCCTGCTTTTTCCTGCATTAACTTCAAAGTTTCAGGTCTTATATTAAGGTCATGAATTCACTTTGAGTTGATAATTACATAAGGTGAAAGACATGCACCTACTTTCAGTTTTCTGTATGCAGATACCCAGTCTTCCCAGCAGCTCTTGTTGAAGAGTCTATTTTCTCCATTGTATGTTTCTGGCACCTTTGTCAAAAATCAGGTGGAAATAGCTATGTGGATTCATATTTGGGTTTTCTATTCTGTTTCACTGTTCTTCACGTCTGCTTTTGTGCCAGTACCATGCTGTTTTTATTGCTTGGCTCTGGGTATATTTTGAAGTTGGGTATTGTGATACCGATACCCAACTTCTTTTTGTTCAGTATTTTCTTGGATATTTGTGGTCTTTTGTGCTTTCAAATGAATTTTAAGGTTAATTTTCAATCTCTGTGATCAATGTCATTGGAATTTTTATGGGAATTGCTTTGACCATGTAGATTGCTTTTGGTAATATAGCCATTTTCACTATATTGATTCTAATAATCCAGGAGCATAGGGAATCATTCCATGTTCTGCAGTCTTCTTCAATTTCTTTCTTCAATAGCTTATAGTTTTTTTATAGAGAAAATTCACATCTTTTGTGAAGTTTATTCCTATTTATTTTACTTTTGGGGGGCTATTATAAATGGAATTATTCTCTTATATTCTGTCTCAATCTATTCATTGCTGGTGTATAGAAAGGTTAATGATTTTTGTAAATTGATTTTTTTATTATTATTCTGGATAGGGGTACATTGGAGCTTTTGTAAAGGTTCTTAAAATGTGTCAAATATATCATACTTGACTTCACCCCCTCCATTGATCTCTTTCATCCCCTGTAGATTGATGTTGTATAGTGTAACTTTGCTGACGCTGTTTATGATGTCTAGTAATTTTTTGGTGGAATTGGATCTTTTTGATATAAGATCCTGTCGTCTGCAAAAAGGGATAGTTTGACTACTTCCTTTACAATTTTTATTCCTTTTATTTCTTCTTCTTATCTTATTAATCTGGCTAGGAATTCCATGACTATGTTGAATAAGAGTGGAGAGTGTAGACACCTTTGTTTCATTCCTGGTTTTTGAAGAAATGTTTTCAGTTTTTCTCCATTTAGTATGACAACAATTTTTCTTGTTATGTTGTGTCTCTGGACATAGAAAGTACCTTAATGTAATAATGCAGTTTGAAGAACATAAAAACAAGTCTGTGATTACTACTTTTTGTTCTGTACAATTATAAATCCATCCTGAGATTTATACTACTATATCACAGTATCTTCTTTCAAACTATAAATATTTTATGGACAGGATTTTGATTATGCATCTTGCCAGCATTTACAATATTTTTTTGAAGACTGCCAAATACATACCCAACATTATTTTAACACACAAATCAGATCCGTATTCTTTAACATAGAGCTGAAATTATAAAAGTTTGTGACCCACATTACTCTGTGAAGAGAGAATCTGTGGAGAACTCAGAACTGCATAACAGGAAGTTCATGTTTCATTCAAGTCTGTCTTGTGTTTTTAAACAATGAAGATAATTCTTTTCTTCTGAAAATTTAAGTGCTTAATTTCAATTCATTAATTCGTTCATTAAACAGGTTTCAATGACTTCTAACATAATTAAATTAGAGCCAATGCTCCTCAGAGGCAAAGACAGGAAGAAAAATCATTGTGTGTATGATTACCTTACCATGATTTCATCATTTAATCCTCAGAAAATTCCTGCTAGTTATGTGTATATTATTGTATGGTTTGTTGCTGCTGAGACAAGTACCCCAAACTTTGTTGCATAAATAACAGAAAACGTTTTGCTCCAAATAAGTCTTGAAATCTACAATCAATGTGTCAGTTGGTTTGGTTCTGCCTAGCAGCCATGATGAACTGACCCATATGGCTCCCTTACCTTCTGGTGTTTTTCTGGGACAATGAGATCTTAGCTCATTTGTTTTCTAATGGGCTTAACCTCCCCCAAATGTAAATATTTTGTTATCTCTATGACAGGAAAATAGTTTTTAAACTTGAAAGAAGATGCCCGGCAAATTTAGGCTCCTACCCTTCCAGAGGCTGAGGTAGGACTGTTTCTTGACTGAATTTTTTTTCCTGGTGGTACTGGGATTTGAACTCAGGTTCTCCTGTTTGTACAAAAGGTGCTGTACCACTTGAACCACATCTCTAGTCCTTTTTTTTTTCGTTATTTTTTAAATAGGCTCTAATGTTCTATTGTCAAGGTAGATCTGAACCATGATCCTCTTACTTGTGCTTTCCACATAGCTGGTATAACAGGTACATGCCATTACACCCAGCTTCATTGGTTGAGATGGGGTCTTGAAAAGTTTTTGTTTTTCCTTCCCTGGCCTCCAACTATGACCCTCCAAATCTTTGCCTCCGAGTAATTTGGACCACAGATGTGAACCCCTGTGGCAGTTGCCCTCCTTGGCTGAATTTCAGTTGGAATGCAGCTCCATCAAAAACACAGTCCTGAGTGCCAAAACTGGCAAGAAGCTTTTAAAAAGATTTACATTTCAACTGATCTGAGAATGATTGTTCAATTATATGTTGTATAAAGCCAAATGTTCTAAGGAATGGAAGAATGTGGGGAGAGGAGAACAACCCTGGCTAAAGTTTAATCAATGTGAGAGATACCCTGAATATATCTCAGTATTATTAGTAGTGCCATAGCCCTACCAAATATTTAACCTTTTTGGAATTATTTTATCTGTCTAATTCATGGCTTCATCCACAACAGTTAGCCTAGTACCTGGCTCAAAAATAAAAGACCTGCTAGAAATAAGAAAGAACCAATTTAGTAATGTTTTTCTGAAATAAGCTTCTATGTTATATTAACAAAAGAGTACATGAACATTTTTTAGGTTTTGGGTAAGAGAGCAACCAGTTTTCTGATGGGTTTTGCATCCCTGTTATTTCACAGTTTCTAAAGTTCTACTTGATCTCTGAGCTATTCTACAATGATGCTTTCTTGCAACAAATTTAACCCCTGCCTTGTAATTTAAATCAAAGAGTTTAGGCACACTTTGTACATTTGTCCTCTGTGGGACATCTTATACTAATGTATCAGTTTTTCGTGTGATTTACTCTTTATTAGACACAGCTGGTTAAATAAACTAAACATTATATGTACTTTATAATAATTATTTTGTCTGTTTTGCATTATTTCTTTTAGGGAGTGATAGAAGGAACTGTGTGCTATTTCTTTTATGTGTCAGCTGAAATTTGATTTCCCCCTCAAAAGAACACACATAACCTAAAACTTTTCATATTGGCATTCATTCCTGTTACCACTAAACATTTTCTCCATAGTTACTAATTATATTCATGCTTTGTGGGTTGCATGTGCCTTCCTGTTAATTAAATACATAATTATTTCAAATTAGATTTTCTTAAAACTAGGATATTTTTCTTATGAAGCAACTGTAGTAAAGATAGGTAAAACTACTACAGTATTAAAGAAAATCTTTCAGATCCATCAAATATGTTGTTTTTAGCTATATTGTCTTTAGTAATTGAACTGTGTTATCCAACCTGGTTTTGTTTTCCCTCCATTCCTTCCCTACCACCCCAGGACAGGTGACACCCAAAGTAATCATGCCAGCTCTTTGGCTAGGAACTAAAATTTCCAAGACAGAAAGTAATAAATCATTTATTTTTTCTGGTTAACAAGTATCTCTTTTTATTTGCCTTCTGTTTTTCATCCCATGGAAATTATTTTAACTTTTGGAAATAAGTCTTCCTACTACTTTTTTATTATGCGGTCAGACATATGGTAGTAGTGTCAAAGATCAGGGGAGGTCTGTGTGAGGACAGAAGAAAATTACGATTCTACTCTAATAAGACAGCAGTTGTGGGCAAAGTAAAGAAAGGGAAGGACAAAATAACTTCTTGCAATTCCAAACTTTGTTGCTCAACCCAACAGAGGGAGGGCAGATGCTGGCTGTGAAAGCAGCCAGCTCACTTTGAGCCACCAATAGGGAATCATCCTTGTGAGAAACAAAAGTACAGGAAAAAAGAAGAAATTGAATTGAGGCCTTGGATAGAAGAAAAACTAATGTAAGTATCAGTGGTTTTATAAAAAAGAATTGCTGAACAATAAACATTACTTTAAATGATATCATATAGGGAGTCATAATTTGTTTTGAAACTGACTTTAATTTTCTTAAATGAATATAAAATAATGAAATAAATATGTTTAAAAATTTCAGAAATACTTAACCATTTCCAAATCATAGTTCTATAAGACTTAAATGAGATATCAAATAAAATAATAAAAGTTCTAATGTATACATCCCCCCCCCACCTGAGTTCTAGTAAATCACTTGCTATCCAGGTTTCATTTCTAATATTATTCTTTATCTTTCCTATGTTGGCTTTTTAACACGACAAGGCAAATTTCCAGTAAACCATCATACATTTTCACTTTCATTTATGGGGGATAAATGCTCTGGCATGCATGCTGATGAAATTAATTTCGTGTAATTGCTCTTAGGCTAGCTATCTGGAAATGTAACTACTCCTCCTGTAAATTTTGTTGCCAAAGGTTTTTCATTGCTAGCAGGAGCTCTGACGAGATTATGAGAATGAAGCAAAGTACTAATGATAAAAATGCAATCTGCTTTCTTTATTATATTATCCATGAGTATCAGGTGCATCACTGCATTAAGAGGGAAATCTATCCTCTTTCCACATAGTTTTCCTCTCTAGCTTTACACTAAAGTCAAGTGATGGAAAGATTATCACATTTGATGAATTAAGATTAAGCCCAGAATGAGACCTATGAATGATGATAAGTCTTGTGCATCCAGCAGGGAATTCATAATTGCAAAGTTAAACTTGAGACATCATTTTTAGTCCCTTGTGAAGAAATAGACAAGACATGCACTAGCTATAGTGTTTTTAATATGTGAAGTTTCATGACTGACTTTATATGACCTAAATAATATAGTGCAATTTCCTGTTATCATGATATTTGACACTTATTCTTTCAGTTATATATCTGTTATCTATTTATTGACATGTAATTCGCACAATGTAAAATATCACTGTTTCCCTGTGCTGTGCTGAATTTTTTTTTACCAAGGCTTTGTTTTGTCTGTTTTTAAAATAATATGAATACAATCACAAGATCTATTTTGTATGTCTAACTTATACAGCACAGTATTTTTATATTAATTCAAATTAATTGCATATAAAACAAACACTTATTGGTGAGTATTATTGCAAATGTGATTATGTCACATTTTTAATACATTCCTCTGATGATAGACATCTTATAATATTTCTAATTCTTATTTTTATTTATTTATTTTTGTTCTGAAACAGTCTCACTATTTAGCTCAGGCTGGGCTCAAATTTATGATCCTCCTGCCTCAATCTTATGATGTTGGAATTACAGGCATGTAATACTGTACCTGAGTTTGAATTTTATCCTGCAGATCGTCTGTAAACCTTTATTTTCACTTATTTTAAGTAATTGCCTTGGTTAGGAATTGTTGTCTAACAGGATAGTGTTATAAGAAATGACCTAAACTATTTTCAATTTTCTTTAACCCAAATATGTTTATTATGGCATTTACAAAAGAGTGTCAGAATTTTGGTTGCTTCATATCTTTACCAACAGTTAGTGATGGTATTCTTTGTGAATTTTAACTGCTTAAAACATTGACAGTTCTATTTTATTCATTTTCATAAAGTGAATTTAGGGGAATTCCTTCAAATATTATTTTACATATATGATTTCTCTTCACATTGTATTTATGCTTTCTTTTATTTTTTAACATATTTAATTAGTTAATTAATCAGCTTTTACAGTATTGAGGATAGAACACAGGGCTTTGCACATACTAGGCAAGTACTCTGCCTCTTGATTCATGCTCCCAGGCTTTTTCTGGCTGTATTTTATTTTTGACATAGAGTCCCACTAATTTTACTTAGGCTGGCCAACAACTAATGATCCTCCTGCCTCTACCTCTTGAATAGTTGGGATCATATGTGCTTTCATCACACCTGGTGTGGGCATGTTTGTATAGCTGATTTTCATTCTGATATGTGATGCCATTAACAGATCGGCCACTTCTCTGCTTCTACTGAATAGTTTTTCTACTGGTTATGAAACATGTTTAGTAATATTTGATTAATTGTTGGGCCCTCATGATTGTTTATCATGTAGTCTCTGGATTTGTTATCTTCTTTAAGAAGATAGAATCCAGAATCAAGGAATTTCCTTCAGTAAGGTAACTTTCACAGTAGTTTGCTTCTTTTATTAAAAAACCTTCATTTTGCAGGTCTATACAAGATTTCACCCTACATAAACACTAAGGTATAACTCCTACATAAATACTAAGGTATAACTCCTCTGTTGTCTCTGTATAGTGGCAAAGAAGAACTTTCTTCATTTGGCTTTTAGGAGCATAAACTTTGTAGTCTTATGTTAGCACCAAAAGTAATTGAGCTTAGACATCTTCAGTCATTGGTCTTTGCCAGACTGCTATAGTTTGGATCTAAAATGTCCCCCAAATGTTAATAGGCTAAAGTCTTGGTTGCTGACCTGTGGTGCGATTGGGAAGTTGTAGGGCCTTTATGAGGTAGGGCAAAGTGAAAGAACATAATTGGGGCATCAAGCTCTTCTCTCTCTTCTTGCTTCCTCCCTGCCATAAATTGTACAACTTTGCCACTCACCCCACGTCTGATATTCTGTCTCACCAAAGGTCCCCAAAAATCAAAGCCACCCAAACATGGTCTGAAACCTACGGAACTGTGAGCCAAAGTAAATCATTCTTCTCTATAAGTGAATTATCTCAGCTGTTTTGTCAAAGCAATGGAAAGCTAATACAGAAAATTGAGATAACATCAGCAATATGACTATTCCTGATGATATGGTTCAGAAGCTTTTGTAATCAGTTTATGGGAGTAGACTGGAAAAGTCTGGAGATGGAGGATAGAGAAATCTTAGAATGCTGAAAATGGAACTTGATGGTAATTATGGTGGGGGGATCCCAAGACCACAGTGCTGTTAGTGAAATTATGCTCATGTGGTTTCAGATTCAAATGAAGAGCTAGATTAAACTTCACTATTTAAATTGGTCTAGAGTCTACACATGTTAAATTCTAGTAAACAATTTCTATATTTTGTTTATTCCCTTGACTTTGTGAGAGGCTGACTTTTAAAATGACAAATAATTACTCTGGTAGAGGAAATTTCAAGTCAGCACAGCATTCAGGGAGTGACATGAGACTTGTTTGTTGAATTTAGCTAGATTTTCAGTGAGAATTAGGACCAAAAATAAGAATATAAAAATGTAAAAATTTGCAGTGTAGTTAGAAAAACAAATATGCTTAAATTTGTGACCATGGAAGGTCACAACTGTTAAAGAGATTAGTGGCATTAAAAAAAAAAAAAACCTAAGGACTGGGGATAGAACTCATTGGTAGCTCTCCTAACTTGTGTGAGATCTTTAGCTCAATCCTCAGCATCAAAAATAAATAAATAAAAGTAAAAAACTAAATAAATTAAGGAATGTTATACCAAGACAACTTACAAGATAATAGCCAACTCAGTAGTATCCAAGATCCCAACCATCTCAGATGCAGAGGTGTAACTATTTTCTTTTAGAAGTAACACTATAGCAGGCACTTTGATCTCATGGAGCCAACCAAACCATCTAGTGAATTGTTTTCCTAGGACTCATTTCTGGGTTCAACCATTAATGCATCCAGATATTGCTGAAATCATCATTCAGGTAGTCCCTAATACAGTTAATTTCTGCAGCATACTTTGGCATCATCCAGATGATGCTGGTTTTGCAGGTAGGGAGAATGCTAGATATATAGGGCCATAGATGCTTTCACCAAGATTTCAAAGAAAAGCATAGGAGACCAAGACACATGTTACAGAGTTGTAGTCAACATGGCAATGTTTGAAGCCATGAGAGTGAAACTTAAGCTGTAATGGGGAATCAGGAAGTTAGAGATTCTAAGAGCATGTACTGTGTAGCAAGGGATGCTATGACCGGGAATATTACTCAAAAGTCTATGTACAAATTCTCTTCTAAATCAAGGTAATTTCTCAGCCATAAGCACCTATAAAATTCAAAATAATAAGTTTTGGCTTGTGGTTTCACAGTCTTCTGTCCATGATCCATTGGGTCTATTATTTGGTGAGACAGAACATCATGTCAAGGACCAGGTGATAGAGTAAATAATAAACCAAAATAAAAATTTCCAGTATAGCATGACTTTTAAAGCAAAAAAGTTCCAAGTAACCTGTTTTGTTTAAATAATTACATATAAGTGATAAGCAAATGGAATATGCTGTCTTGATTTGCTCTTTGTTTATATAATGTAAATTTTTGTCCTATTTATATCTCTGTTGGAAGTTTCTCAATATGACTCCATTTATAATTTAGTCTGTAACATTTAATAGCTGTTTATTAATTTATTTTTCATGTAAAGAGAAACAACTAGTTTTTTTTCAGAAGTAATAGATACCAAAGTTTCTGGCTTAAAACCAAAGATTACGTTTTTCATAAATAAGATGGAGTCTGTCACAGAACTGTTTAGCAATTATTGTGTCACAGAGCTGAAGACTGCCTCAGAATTTTACTGCCTCATTTTCACCTTAGCTTTACTTTTCTCTTTCAAGTTCATGCAGCATACTAAATCCAAAGATGATAAATTTCAGATCTTTGGAGAAAAAGCTATGAGTAGATATTCTTGAGGGAAAATTTGTAACCCTCAAATATGTACCATTGTCATTATCACTCAGATATACTGGAGAATGTTATCTTAAAGTCACATAAATGCATGGTCTGCAGTCCTTAGGATACAAGATCATAGATGATAGACTTTAAATTTGTTGCTTTGTTTGAGAAAAAGAAAATAAACAACCTCAAGTAATTTTTCTCTTGAAGGAAGGTTTAAGACCATATATTAAGTTTACCCCAATATGGGAGCATATTGGGGTAAGATTACTTTATTTCTTTTCAAATGAAAATAATTACTGAGCCTGGGTCTCTGCTCTTTGAAAAGCATTCTCCCTACTTCTGCCACAGGAATAGAAACTACTATCATCTTGGCATTCAACTATACAATGTGATATTTAAGATCATATTGTTTACTAGTAGATTTTTCATTATTCTCTCTTAAAATCTTCCAAAATCAAGCAGCTTATGGATTCTTGAACCAGAGGCTAATTTTAAGGGTTCCAATATTTTGTTCATGGAAAACAATTTTAATAGTTAGAATTCTCAAACTTTAAATATTGGAACAGATATGAAATTTAATATTTAATATATTCAGAGCAGGTTGTTTGTCTTCCTTGGTCAAAACTTAAGGAAGCAAATAAAAAAAACTATTTGTAATAACGAACTGAGGATATGAAGAAAACAAAGGGTAAGTAATATCTGAACATGAACTGTTTGTGTGAAAAAAAGGATGTGAACAATTGTTTATAGAAGTGCAAATGAGACAGATGCTTTAAAGTATAGTGAGACTTTTTTCTCGCTAAAAAATAAGATATATTTACTTTGCCAGAGTCTTTTTTTTTTGTGTGGTATAAGGGCTTGAACTCAGGGCCTACACCTTGTGCCACTCCACCAGCCCTATTTTGTGAAGGAATTTTTCGAAATAGGGTCTCACAGAACTATTTGCCTGCACTGGCTTTCAACTGTGCTCCTCCTGATCTGAGTAGATGGGATTATAGGCATGCACCATGGGCACCTAGCCAGAATCTTTTTAGTTTAACCATCCAGCATATTTAAACTTCTGAATCTCTTAGCAAGAAGGCAGGAATAACCAGTAAATACACAAGTCCAAACAAGACAAATCAAAACAAAACAACCAAAAACCAAAAATAAATAAAACATAGGGATAAAAACATTTTATAAACACACAACACAAATATCTCCTTCAGTTCTCTTTCTGTAACTTTATCTCTCTTCCTCTAAGTATCTCTATCCCTATCTCTATCATGTATGTGTTGTGTATCTACTAATTAATTTCAGTAATCAAACAGCATAGACTGTCATCTTGTTTGTATTATGAATCAAAGTTGTGAGGATTATTTCATTGTTAGAAACAATGCAAACAAAACACTTTAAACTGTAGCTTTGCCTGCTAGGTTGCTATTCATAGCAATAATACTGTATTTGTGTGAGGGAAATTTTGTGATGCATTTAAAAAATAATAAAAATCCCAACTTTATATTCTGAAATTTTCAGAACCACTCATGTGTGTGCATTATTTCAAGTGAAATATACCAAATATTACATTGTCATTCTATCAAAGCTGTATACTTTGAAAACATTAGACATTCAATAGATGTTTATTGATTTGATATTTGTAGCCCTGGGACTGCAAGAATCAGTTATTTATCATTCTGTATTTCTCAAATTTTATTAGTTTACAAGTTAATTGTCTTTAAGAAGAAACAAAAATCCTCCACCACTCATCACACAGACATTTCAGGATTAATTCAATAGTAGAAAATGGCTGCTTTGGTAGATTTTTTTTATTATACACATTTGTCATGTTAACACACTTTCACAAAAGTTTGTAACCAGAGTTCACTTCATGTTTATATATAAATTTAAAATTAAAAAAGTTTGACTATGGTTCCATTAACTACTGTTTTAGTTAATTTGAGAAAATTCACATTGTTTCTTTAATGTATTCCCACAGACTCATACTGCAGTGTCTAGTTTCCAAAAATATTTTCTTCAAAAATAAGTTTTAAACCTATTTCCCCAAACAATGAAGTAATTGGTCCCAAAGAATGTACACTGCAGCCATATTTACTGAATGAAGATTTAATATCATGTGGAATTGCTCTTCCTCAGGGCAGAGGAAATCTAATTTCATGATGAAGGGGCATCAGCATCCATTTATAGCACACAATGAAATGGCACAAATGTGGAAATGGTATTAAATATCTTTAGGATATTCCACATTGGAAATTACTTGCCTATGTGACCAGAAAATAGAAAATTTAAGTTAAAATTTCAACTATGTTTCTTAACTCAATATAGGATATTGAATATATGAAGAAACAATTAGGATAATTCAATTTTTTAAATTTTGCTTTGGTTTAGGGTATGTGTTTTACATCAAAGGCTGACAGCAATCTTGTGATAAATTTGTCAAATTTTGCAAAAGTATCACTGAATAAAAAAGTATTTGATTAGCAATTTGACTATATATATGTGGCTATGTATTTACATATACATATATAATTTTATAATTTAAAATAATTATAATATATGTGTGTAGTTTATTATTTTATTAAGATAAATTAATTTTATTCTGCTATGTTTCCAATGTAAATTTTATAGAAAAGGGGTTTTCTTCTGTTTGTAAAACACATCTTTATTATTTGTGAAAGTAAATTACAATCTTTTAATTACAGAAAAATGGCAATGTAAAGAACTTATTCTGTACTCTATTAAAGAAGATATTATATAAATTAAGTAGGGGTTTTGCAATGTTTTCATCAGAAGGATTATCGTTCTCTTGTTATAAATTAAGTAACATAATTTCTGAATTTCCAACTACTAAAAATCATTTTTTAACTGTTCTTCAAGAGAAAAGTTATCTTGTCATTTTCTCTTTGCATATTCATCAGGTTTATTCCAGAACTCTCTTTTTTGCAAAAATTAAATTTTAATATAATTTTATTTTGTAAACATATATCCACACACACACACACACACACACATATAGAGATATGGCAATATAAAACGTTATGAAGGAATGCGTGTGCATATATGTATTTATATATTCTTCTGTTTAGTAACTGTTTTAAGGTAAAATAACAGAAATCCAACCCTCTAGTGTATCCTAAATGACAATAACACTCACCAAAACCGATGGGGAAATGATTTCAGACAGCAGAAAATCAAACAGGTCAGGGATTCCTGAAGAAAGTTAGCCTGCTAAGCAAGCTGATATAAGTACTAGACAACTATAGAGAGAGTCCCTAGAGCACCCTCCAAGGAAGAGAAATATTAGAAAGTTCCTGGTAGTTTTGCTGAATTGAAGGAATGAAATTGGAATTTTGGAGAACGAATAAACAGGATCAGGAGTACTGGAGAAGTGGAAGCTGCAGAAACAATACACCTTTGGAGATATTTAGTCCCTCATGTCTGTTTGACTACTTGCTTGCTCTTACATGGAAGAAATTATCAAAGCCTGGAGAAAGAACCAACTGTAAACAAGTAGCACAAACAATTCCCAGAGCTCAACATCATAAAAAAATTTGTGTTGTAAAGAGCCAAGTTAGAACCATTCCCTAATCCAAAAATAGAATAATGAAGAAAGGTGTTGCCTCCAAGAAAGGATCAAATACGTCTTACACTATATTTGAACATTGTCCAATAAAGTTTAAATAAATGCTCACAAAGATCATACTACATCAAAATAAATTAACAATATCCTAAAGAAAGTCCAACAATGTTGAAATATATTGAAGAAAACACACATAAATAGTAATAAGAGCACTGAACTTCTAAGAAAAACAATAGCCATGTAAAAACAAACAACAAAAAAAAGAAAATTCATCTATAACCATGAGAAAAAAATAAAGCATAAGAAACAGACACATAAATGGCACAGATGATAAAATTAATCTGTAGACATTGAAAGAGTTCTTACAAATATATCCCATATATTTAAGAGGATGATATATTCTTAATTACCAGGGTCAGGAAGTGTTCTCCATAGACTCATGCATTAAAGACTTAGTCCCCACCCTGCTGTATTAATTGAGAGGTGGCATAACCTTTAGGAGATGGGGTATAATGGAAGAAAACTAATTCATTGGGGATGTGTCCTTGAAGGAAATATTGGGTCACTTCCTGTATTCTTTTCTTATCAATCAACTGCCATGTGCTGAACAGCTTTGCTCCAGTAAGTGATCCACCAGGATGTGCTGCCTTGCCATAGACCCAGAAGCTATAAACCACTGACTATGGAGGGAAACCATGAGCCAAAAAACCTTTCCTCCTTTTAAGTTTCTTATAAGTTGATTTACTCAGGTATTTTTGTCATAGGCATGGAAAACTGATTGACACAATAAACATGACAGAAATATGAATGATCTAAAAAGAATTTCCAAAGATGAAACATGTGGATGAAGTAAAGAAAGAAAAAAAGCAACAACAAAACACTGGAGGAGATTAACAGCCTATTTGAAATGGTTAAAAAACTTGAAATAACACCAATAGAAATGATCCAAAATGAAACAGAGAAAAAAGAGTAGAAAAAATTACCAGAGCATCAATCCGCTGAGGTGTAATATCCAGCAACATAAGACACTCAAAAGCAAATTGTGAGAAGGATAGGAAAAGTTTCAATGTTTGGAGATACAATGGCTTAAAGAGTCAAAATTTAATAACTGTGAATATAAACAGCCACATTCGTAAGTCTCAAGCTGAAGAGTTTAAACAAAATCACACAAATGCTTATGAAAAAGGTGTGTAAAACGAAAAAGTATTTAAAAAGTAACAATGACAACTGACTTCCTAGAAATAGTCACTAAACAACAAAATGTAGTATTTGACAGAGACATATATGTCAATGGAGTGGAATACAAATAATAATACAATGATTACCATTTGTGTTAATTGTTTTTTGTTATGCTGACAAAAACACTAGACTCAAACAACTTAAAGGCAGAAAGATTTATTTTGGCTCACAGATTCAGAAGTTTCAATCATGGTCACTTGCAGGTCACAGGCTCCATTATCTAAAAAATCCACTTCTGAGCTTTATACTGGGGAGCCAGGCTTCAACACATCAGTTTTAGGGCAATAATTCCCACGTAAACCACAAAACCATTTGAATGTTTTTATGTACCAGATCTTATTTTATTATTGCTCATGCAAGAATTGTTCATTCTCCTGATTGGTAGTTGTTTATAATGGCAGTCATGCAGTCTGAGGACCCCACCTGGCTGCATAAGGATGGACCTTGGGCCTGGAACATTTCCTTACTAAATATTATGCTGAGATTATTTGTTTGTTAAAATACAGCTTTCCCTGTTCTAAGCCTCTTGTATTCTGTGCTCCCTCAGCCAAATTTGCCAACATTCTGTATTTCAGGCCTCATGGGGGAGGAGAAGCAGTCCTACCATTGCATAAGAAGTGAATTTAACACAGTCACATTATTTTTATGGCAGACCAACATATTGCACTTAGTCTGTTTTATGGTGATGTTGTACCAACTGAGCATGGAATGCATGGCCTCTATTGCTAATCACATCAAATCTCTTTCCTGGATGATACCACTCTGCTTTAAACTTGGATATACTCATGTTATATTCTACCCTATGTCACAATCTGACCATACAGTGAACAGTAAGAGTAATCATTGCAAATCCCCAGTTAGACTCATGTTTTGCCAATGGGATTGATTAAGAGTAGTTTCAAGTCTACATCAGTTAATTGTATAAACATCTTTTACTTTTACAAAAATGTTATTTGTAAGCATGTTGTCATTTATTTTAACATTTTAAGATGGAAATGTTTCTACTTAAAATTGCAATAGTTTGTAGTGCCTCTATATTCAGTTTTTTTTGCTTCTACTACAAAGTCACCATGAATCAATGTCTTCTGCTGTGGTGAGTGAGGAGGCACCTCAGTCTTAGAGGTACAGAGGTCACAATCAGTTTGGAAGTCAAGCTACACATAAATTCTCCCTATGCCAAGAAGCTTTCTGCTTTATTCCATTTGGTACTGACCTTGGCAAGATTAGCTAAAGATGTTTGTTTAAAAATGGTACATCAAACCAGAGGCAGTTGCATTGCCTAAACATGAAAGTCACAGACTCTTGATTGGTATAAGAGCTAAATACAGGTTGCAAATGTTGAGACATAGTTGAAAGGGAGAGAAATCACATAAAAAGTTTAATGATCAAATCACATTACACATTATCAATGTGTCAAAATGTCACATGGTACTTCATGACCCTATAGTTAAACTGGCATTGAGATTTTGGAGAAAGATAACAGAAGGGCCATGCCATTTTCATCACATAACCCAAAACAGATATACTTTCAACATGATATCACTGTTAATGTTGACATTGATCATGTGCTGAGGAGAGGTTTGTCAGACTTTTCTCCTGTTTCTTGTTTATGCTCTGTGTACTCTTTGGAAGGAGGTAACTGTGGTATGCATGCTAAGAGTGGGGTGTTATGTTCTAACTTCCTCATGCCTGAGCAAATACGTCACATATTTCTTTCTAAACAAGTGACTAAAATATAGGTCACTTATATATATAATAACATATATATATACATATGTTATTTGCATATATTTTGTATGGGAGATTTTTATTCTTGTTTATTTAATCCTTTAATTATGTCAACATTGACTTCTGGAAATGTATTTTATAATTTGGATTTATCCAATACCTCTTATTTTGTTGTTGAAGTTGCTCCAGGTTTAGCCATTGAATACTCTTTGAGTTGGCCCCTTGCATCCCTTTGATTTACTCTGATTATTGTGTTTATGTGTAATTCTTCTTTATTTTCTTTCTTTCCTTCCTTCCCTTCTTTTTCTCTTTTATTTTTTAGAACTTCCTTACTTTATGGCATTATAAGATGTTCCAAGCTCATCTTATGTATTATCTACTGAGTATAAAAGAAGAGCCAAGGAGTCCTTGTTCCCCTTAAAGAAAAATGCATTAGATGCAAATATCTGGGTATTAGGTATATTTGTTGTTACTGTAGTATCATTGCTTTTTATCAATCTTAACTGAGCAAGAAAATAAATATATGTATGCTAACCTGTGTATATGCACATATCCATGACACTTCAATATACAACCTTTGGTATTTGTATTAAGCTATGTCTTCTACTCAATTCATTACCACATAGGTCCTTTGGGCTTCCTCTCTATGCTTATCTATAACTTCCCATTATAACAATGAAAATCCTGTGCCTTCCATCAATTTATCAATTGTCTAATTCTAGTGTTTTCAGAATTATTGTCACACAATCTTGGGAAACAACTTTCTGAACAGTGCTACTCAACAGTTCTATTTGCCTTTAGTCATACAGGCACCATGATTTTTCTAGTCACTTAGACCTACACTTTTCCTACTCACTTTCATTGAGATTTTTTTATGCCTTTGTAACACAGTGGGATGCTTTTGACATATCCTGCATTCCATCCTGGCTTCATCTTACCAATTAAATGATTTATTTTTAATTGGCAAATGAAAAGATCACTCCATACTTTCAAATTCTGTGGGTTTTGATAAAAACATAGTGCAGCCACCATTATAGTATCATATAAAATATTTTCTCCACTTCTAAAAATCTCTTTGACTATATATAACAGTTTTTCTACATCCTTCCATGGCCTGATAGCACATTTCTTTTATTGTTGAATGGTATTCCATAAAATCAATGTAAAACAGTCTGTTTCTCCACTTATCTCTCGAAAGACAACTTAGTTCTTTAGCTACTGGTGATTACAAAGTTATTGTATAGCATACAGTTAACAAACACCATTAGGAAGTTGTCTTTTTAGATGTTTACTCCATTATTTGGCTGGATTATGTTATAATTATTGGGTTCTATGAGTTCTTTGCTCATTGTGGATGCTACTCCTTCGACATCTGCTTTTCCAACATCTTTGTGACATATTTATTCATATTCTCCATAATGACTTTTGTAGATTTTCTTTGAAATGTCAATGTACTCTGATGTCATTTTTTGTTTTCTGGATTATTATTTTGATGGCATATCTAAATGTTTTTTTACCAAGTCCACAGGATTTTACTCTAATCCAAATTTCTATAAGTTTTATAGTTCAGCATTTTCATTTGTATCTATGACTCATATTAACTTAATTATTATAAATATTATAAAATCAATGTCTAGGCTTCTTTTGACATATTGGTTCCCAACTTGTTGAGTACAGCTAGTTGAAACAATAAAATGCTGGTTTTTGACACATGTCCTAACCACATAAAATCATTTCTTCTTATTTTCACATCATCATATTTCCAGGAAACCAAAATACTTTCCTATCTATTATACTTCAATGCTTTGTATTTATTTCATAAATTTACTCCCATTTACTAAAAGATATTAAGTAGCATATACTATGGGAAAATTGTACATGCTTTTATAAAGATGACTAATTATTTTGACATTTTAAAATTATTTTCCAATAAATTATTAAATAAAGTTGACCATATATAGTTGTATACAACAAATTAAATTTGCATGAATATTAACAAGCCATTTTGTATAAATTTTTTCTGAATATTTTGCTGCCTTGGATCATTCTTGACTCATATTTTTCTTACCTTTCCTTTCTCTAGCTTATCTTCTGTTCTATATCCCGATGTTCACCTTGTATACTTGTAATCTGTCTATTATTTTAGGAAGAGGCACAGTGATTTCTACTTCAGACTCCTTAATTTAGATAGCATAATCCCTTAAAATTAACTTTGAATTTGTGGGAGAAAAATATAGAAAATTGTTATCATTGACATGGATGTTGTTAGTCTCTGTATTATTTAGGATACTTATTTCAGGTAAAGTATAACTAGATAAAATTATTTATTAAAATTATAAGTTAGCTGTATCTGGAAGCAATCAGAAAAGGAAGTTTTGGCGAAACATGGTTGGAAAAAGCAGTCAAGGGCAATACCCAGTCAGGCAGCATGGCAAGTCAAACATACCATGTTCTACCATGGTTACTACTGCTAGCTGGCTGTTGGAATCTCTGCCCAGAACTTCCACAAATGGATGCTTCTGTTTCAGAATCATTCTATTCATATGTGTGTGTGTGTGTGTGTGTGTGTGTGTATAGTGTGCTTATAAGTGATATTTTTAAAGAAATAGTAGCAAATTATACCTTCTTGATTGTTTCTGTCTTGTTAATCCTTTTTATATTGTCATACACCCAAATGACATTACATTTTATAGATGCACCACAATGTAAATAAGCAAGCTTTTATGTTTCAAAACATAAGTTTTCCCTTTTATGAAAATATTTTGTGAAGGCACCAGGGAATTGGAAAATTAAAGTTCAGCTGTGCTGTATTAAAACATTCTATCTCTTGTGGTGGTTTGGATGTTAATGTCCCCTTTAAAGATTCATGTGTCAGAGTTGGTTCCTAGGGTGACAGTATTGAAGTGGTGTGTACCTTTAAGAGGCAGTGACTAGTGGGTGGTTCTAGGTGAAGTAGGGGCATGCCCTTGAGTGGGCTTGGGAGACCCTGGTTAGTTCCTACAAAGGGTCATTATAAAATCCTCATTCTGAACCCATCAAGCTCTCTGGCTTCCTGTTTAATCCATGCATTTGCTCCTTCTGGTTTACAATGCCATCCACAGCTTGACCCTTACTATAGGACAAACCAGTGACACTACCCTGTCATGAAATTTGTACCTCCAAAACTGTGAGGAAAATGAACTTCCTTTTCTTCATAAGTTAACTTCCTTAAGTTATTTCATTAAAACTATGAAACTTAACTAACATACTGCCATATATACAGATTAATTGTCACTATGATTAGGTATGCTATAGATCACAGGATATTTGTTATCTTTGATCTAAAATTCCATTCTAAACATTTCCTTCTTTGTAGATAACAACATGACTACTTGTTTTCTTAATTTCACTCTATCTAGTTTGGAATAATTAAATTTATTTGCTATTAAAGAGCAAAATATGAAAAGATCTCCCATCAATATATTTTTCTAAATTTTTTGGTGTCAGTCCCTAGATGGGGATTCCTGGAAATTCATCATTAAATGAAAGAGAATTTAATATTATGTATAAGCAAGTTAGATAAATATTCTCTTTGGGAAATGTAGGAATTATGTACTCATTAATTAAAACTTTGACATTAATTTAGCAATTAAATATATATTATTTATTCTTTTTTCCTCTTACTTTTGCTTATAAATATATGATCCTTTCTGGGAGATAACATGATCCAAGCACTACTTCCCATGAAGCAAATCCAGATCTTTGGCTTGTTTTTGTATAGCCCCAAGGTAAGAATCTTTTTAAATTTTTTTAAATGTCCTTTTAAAGAGATATGTGGTGGAGACTGTATGTCAACAAAAAAAAAAAATCTAAAAGAAGTTTCTAATTACAAATTTCACATCACATATCCATGTATGTCTATGAGAAATTTTGCACCATTATTGACATATAAACTTGAAAATACGTGTTTAAATGCAAAATGCAAACAAAAGGCAGTTGATTAAGTTTAGCTAAAAAAGATTTTAGAGAACAGGAATTGCTTTTTACTTTATTTGTATAACATAAAGAAGACCGGTAATTTTTATGGTTTTGTTTCCTTATAAAGTAAGACTTTGGACTAAGGTAATTTTAATTAAATTTTAACATGTTTTAATAAATTTTAATTTTTCATTAAATTTTTATGTTCAAAAAAATTTGAGAGAATAGAAAAGTTAAAAATAACCTAATAACATCTGTATGTCAAGCACTATATTTTGTAATATTTTCTCATAATAATTTTAAACATTTATTAATAAATGTTTATTTATTAATAAATGTTTAAAAACTTTCAGATTTATTTGTCATAATCCCATCAACAAGCAGTGTTCCCACCATCATACATTTACTTAAGAATTTATTTTGTTTGTTTATCCTCAGTTTGCTATGCAATCATATCTCGATGACTTGCATGTTTGTGTGTTTAAATTTATTAAAATGGTACCATAAAGGTTTCTGAAAAATAAAATATAAGCAATTTCAAAAGTCTAACTTTCTTCAAAGTCATTCACTAAAAATAATAAGGCTATAACAAACACAGGATTTTAGTAGACCATTTACAATATGTACAGCATTGTTACAAGCAGAATAAAATAGTATGAGGAAACAAGTGAAAATTCTTAAAATTGTAGCACAAATTTGAAAGTCACTAAATTATTTGTAACTTTGTATGCACATATAAATAAAAGAAAAAAATTCTCTATGAAACTAAGCACCGTTCCTTTAAAATATTAAAGGTAAGTTGACAGAAGCAAGTACCGGGAAAGCTTTCGCGAGTTAAATTATGAAGACAGGGGTAAGTACATAAATACTGTGAACAACCATGCATCAACCAATTCCAAGAAAAAGGAAAGATAAAATATATACATTATCAACATGGTTCTCAAAATTCTTATCTCAAAACCCGTTTATGCTCTTTAAATTTACTGAGTATTCCACTGAGCTTTTATTAATGTAGAATAATTAAAGCTAAGATTATATTAATGTAATGGACTTAAAGTTTTCTTTTAAAGAGAAACGGTAGCTTATATGTAAGCACAAATAACTTTTTTTCTTGTTGTGCTGGGTGAGGGTACATTGTGGCATTTACAAATCTTTTTACAATTTATCAAATATATCATACTTGAATTCACTTCCTCCATCATTCTCCTTTATCTCCCTCCCACACACCATCCCTGGAATTCCTGCAACAGATATCTTTTTTTCCATTTACATACATGTGTACACAGCATTTGCACCATGTTTACTCCCCTACACACTTTCCCTACATTCTCCTCGCTCCCACTGCTACCAATTCCCCCAGTCAAGAAAAATTCCACCCTCTTGTTCTCCAGTTTTGTAAATGGAAAATATGACATTTTTGCTTATTTAAGATTGCTACATGGAAAGTTTCATTGTGACATTTCCATATATATATATGTAAACCAGAATTAGTTCATCTCCTCTATTTTTCTTCTTTCTGCCTTAGTTTCCTTTTTATAGTGGCTTCAATAGGTTTAAAAATTCTATATTCATTCTTGAATGCAGAGTACATCAACCGTATTCACTTTCCTAACTTCCTTCTTTTACCTTCCTTCTCATAAGTGACCTCCCCTTAGTGTGACCTATTTTCCATAATAATGCTATATTTGTATTAGGCATAATATAGTTCTTACTTATCATACAGTGCTATACTTATATTCAACATATGAGAGAAAACATGCAGCCTTTCACTTTCTGAGCCTGGCTAATTTCACTCAAGATCATGTTCTCCAGTTCTATCCATTTATCTGCAAAGACAAAATTTTATTCTTAGCACAAATAACTTTCATGACAATTATTCATAATTTCGAAAACATTAAGAACATTGACATTATCTTGTATTTCAGAAAACCTCTTTAATGTTGATTTTAATAAAAGCAATTTGGATTTTATGCCTCTTTCTGTTTTCAATCTATTGCAAAATTGTACTATACATAGCCACTGAAAAACTTCTCTGTACTTTATAAGACCATGAGAATGAAAAAGGTAAATAATATCTTAGTATTTTTGTGGAAATAGTTTTCACCTGTGGACCTTTGAAAATGTCTTGAGGATCCCCTATGCTTCCTCTGCCACACTTAAGAGAACCATTGAATTGACATTGTATTCATTACTTTATATGTCTTTATCTTGCTGTGGATTCAGATACTATTTCATGGTGATAGAAAATATTAATAAGCTGAAAAATTTATGCCTAAACTAATGTGACTTGCTTATTATAATGATTTTATTCTTGTTCTTACCAATTGAATATGATCTAATTACCATTACAGAATCAGAGTTGATAACACTTTAACCATTTTCATACTTATGATTTTTTAATTAACATAAAGTCTACCTTACTGCACTTAAAATCTGAAGCTTGCTGTTTTCATTCAATACATAATGCTTGGATATTTAATAATAAACTTCGTTTGTTACTTAAAACTTAGTTTAACATCTTATGTGCTAGAAAGCATTTGACAGGATTTCGCCATAGTTTATAATCTATCATGCTTTCTTCAGAAGAAATACGTTGTTTACAAGTCTACTCTTTAAACGTCAGAAATACAAAATCATTCCCAGATTGTCTTATGAAAGTTTAGGTGCAGACCTGCCAGTGTGATGGCTGTTATTAATTATAAAGGCATTTTTGTTTTTAGAATATTTTCAAAATTCTTTCCATGGTTATCCAATTTATACTCCCACAAAATATAGAGGATAGTATGTTTTCACACATATTTTGCAGGACATAAGTTACTTAGACTTTAGTAACTTTGGTAACTTGAAGATTTAGAAGTAGCATCTTAAGTTTTACCTAAATAGAAGTCATTTTGAATATTTTCTTATAGATTATTGTGATTCCTCTTCTTGGAATCATCCATTATTTATCATTGTGTAGTATTAGATTATGGTTTGTCTGTCCTTATTGATTTTGTACATTTTCTTTTAAACCCTAGATAACAATGCCATTGTTGACTTACTCGTATTCTTTGCTTGCAATATAAAATTGCAAAGAATATTTTCAAATTTGACAAAGTTAAAGGTTATATATATATACATATATATTCCTCATTATTAATTCTATTAAGCATAAATCATTAGGATATATCTTTCTCACCAGGAAAACCTCAGTACATATTGTTTTAATAGGAAACACCTTCATTTTATACTACTAGGCATTTAGTCTACCTCAGACAATGCAGAATCTGGAATTTATTTTTGACACACTTGATGAAAAATTCATGAGCAATGATTCATGATTCAATCTTAAATTGTATTAGATGGTGTACAACTTTCTGTATATTCTGATTTTAGAATGAAGGAGGTCTTGAGAAGGAATCGATAACTTTAGTGGCTCAAGGTAATATAGAAATCTTAAACTTACTGAAACTACCATAAGAAAAAGACTAAGGTAGAATGAAGAAAATTAGAGGAGATAAACCAGTTGGGGTTGTAGTACATATATGCAAGGACATATTACAAGGAAACTCCCTTTGTAGCTACCTTTATCTCAAACAAGTTAAAATGTCATGTATTTCATTTTATCTTTTCCTTGTTTTTTCTACAAAATCAGAAAACAGGAGAGCAGAACAAGTCCTGCCCAGGGGAGAGGACTAGTACCAGTGGGAAAGGGAAGGTGGTGGGGAAAGGGGGTAGGAGGGTATATATAGTGCAAAAAATGCCTACACTCGGATGTAAATGCAAAAATGTTATCTGTTGAAACTACTCCAGGAATTGGGGAAGAGGTAGATAAGGGAGAATGGTAGTGGGGGGTGAATTCAGGTATGAAATATCTGATACACTGTAAGAACCTGTGTTAGTGCCACAGTGTACCCCCACCCGGCACAATATTAAAGAAAAAAATATTCTTTAGTAACGACAATGTAGAATGAGTATGTGACACATACTAGTGGAACTAAAACAGCATATTCCCGGGAGTGCAATGGCTTCCAAGTTTATCCAGTGTGTCCCATGTGCCCTACATGACATTTCCCCTTTGACTTTCCTATGATGATTGTCTACTGACTCCAATTTCCTCCTACTGGTTTGGAGATTATGAATGCTGTCTGTTTAGATGCGGGCAAATATCTCAAGCCAAACAAACCTGGTACCTTCATAATCATTTTCTGTGAGATTTGGTGACACCAAGGATTATTTCTAGGAACATCCTCCTGTAGGCCCAAGTGCTGAGGCTACCCTGAAATGCTACTGGGTGTGACACAATATACTTAACTGTTACTCCTCTTTTCGCTAGTTAAGGTATTTCCAATATCTATCTTCTGCAAACAATAGTGCAGGGGAAAACTTATAGTAAAGTCTGCATTCTAATTTGGAAATGGTCTTAGTTTAACTACTGGTGAAATCTTGAGTCTGAATTGATTATGGATAAGTATAATTATCAAGAATGTTTACTTAGGTCAGTAATTGGAAATTGGGTATTGATATAATGTTTATTTTTCTCTTTCTTTCTCTTCCCTTCTTTTTTTTTTTTTTTAGGCAGTACTAGGGATTGAACTCAGGACCTTGAACTTGCAAAGCAAGCTCTTAAGCGACACCCCCTATCATTGTGCTTTTAGTTTGCTTTTCAAATAGGATCTTGTGCTGATTTTTGCTGGGACTGCCTTGAACCATGATCCACCTGGCACACACTGCCAGGCTGTCCCAAACATGGTGTTTCTTAATTTCCCGGCATCTGTTTTCATAAAATTAATTGTCAGACATTGTTATATTTCCCAAACAAGAAGGAGAGGAGTCTTATGTCATGGCCCCAAAAGCTCTGTTGTTGGAACATTTCTATGACACATTCCTTTTCCTTAGTCAGTGACTTCTGATTATTTTCCTAATTACCTTATGTATTACAAATTAAATGATTGAATTCACATTCAGGGTAAGACTGACTTCTCTCTTACTTAAGTTTTAATTGATAGCATTGTTTTTTATTAGACTGACTGAAATCTGGGAAAATATGTCCTATACCCTTACACAACTAACTAATAGTAGTTCCTTAACTATTTACATGAAATGCTTACATGTATAAATTTTGTTCTAATACTCTAATATCTTGGCAAATTTTGCAATATGGAATTTGCTTATACAACTGTATTCATAAACTATTTTCTTTCATCTATTGTATTTAAAATAAACACAATTGAACTAATTAAGATAAATTAAGCTAAGATTATCAAATATAATGTACAGATTTCTAGGTTATAGAAATTAATGCACAGAAACGAGTCACTCATTAACTTAAGATACCTGTTTGTTGCTAGTCATGTGCAATACCATGCTTCCTGTGTGGATGACTCAGACTGCAAAGACAGCATCTAAATTAACCAGGTGCCATTATTGCCATCACTTGTTTCATGGATTTTTGATGTTCTGTCCACATTTCTGATATAAATGTTTCATATTTTTGTGTTAATATTCCACTCCTACTCAATAAAAATTGCCAAATGTTATGTACTTAGACAATTTAACATTAAATGTAAAAACTAATCCTAGTTGTATGATGATTTCTAATAAATTTGTATTTAATTTTAATCTCTTTAAAATGGACAATAATTTCATTAAAATTTAGGAATTCATAATTCTCTTTCATCTCAAATTCCACTTTCTAATTGCATGCTTTTGTATAAAATTTAAAATATTCTTGAACATATATTGATGATTGTGTTTTTAAGAATAAATATCTATGGTTATTTGTGGAAATCTCAAGCATTGAGCACAAAAGTATGGTAGCTATAAAAATGAAAAAAACTCAAAATAGAGAATTGCATTGATATTAAGTCAGTGTCATTTCATTGAAAGCATATATACATGTATTCTTAGTATGCAATGGTATCACTCTGACTTCAGTATATAAAAAAGTGAAATTTATTAAGAAACTTTTCTGCTTACAATGATCTACTCCTTCTGATTTTATGTTTAGTAAAAGTGTTACACATATGCCAGACAATGCTGGGTTTCAAGAAAGTAAAAATTCATATCTATTTTTCTTGCTCTAATACTTCTGTAAGTGAATTCCTTCCATCTGTTCTCTAGGCTCACAATAAGCCATAGTCTTCATAAAGGAGTTTGAATGCATAGCCTGAACAAATTTTCAAAGGAAATAAACATCAATTTAATGATCATTTTAGTGCTAATTACTACTGTACTTTCAGAAGCTGAATTCATCTCAGGGGTAATGTTTTCCTCCTATGATAATTCTTTATTTCCCAACTAGCAGCCCTTTAAACCTTGATGTATCTAGTTTGTATTGTATCATGTAAGGAAGTACATGTCATGTCAATTTTCTGCCTTAAGAACAAAATGTTATTATTATAATACAACTGTTTTCACCCGTTTATATTCACTGCTTTGTAAAGCTTCACATTAACACACACAGTTGACTGACTTCATTCTGCAATTTGAAATACGAGACCAAAATAAATATGATGATATTGCCAAGGGGTGGAATCCGCAGTTAGCTGACAGGGAGAATTTTCGACCCTCAGCATTAGCTATGTAATATAGTGGCAGTGGAGGGCAATGTATGTGGAAAGAAGTGAAAGCAATCAGCTGGCATTCATTCAGTGAGATGGAAGAGCCTGTCAAAGACACCAACAACTAATCAGCTGCCAACACTGATGGATGCTTTGCCGGCATTCAAATCTATCACAGTGACCAAGTAATGTCTACCGTTTACCCAGTAGATGAATAAACTGAGCTAATATATGGTTTCTAAGCAAATAGATCATTAATTCTGCTTAATATGTGGAGGCTAAAGTTTAAATCTTCTACCAAATAGCAACCTTTCCCTTAAGGTGTGTGGGAAAAGCAAGTTATGGTTGACTAGTTAATAATGATATTTTTCGCAAGTAACAAATTTGTTCTGTTAGATTTTATTTGAGTCTGCACTTTGCAATTGTCACTTACTATTAAACATATCACAGAATTTATTAACATGTTACTTAAAATGGGAGAAAAAGATAGGATTTGATGGACTTCTGAAGGAGGAAGTCAATCATCCTTCATGTGCAATTAGTATTCATAATTTATAATCTTATCCAAAATTAGTGTTACATGGATTCCTAGAATAAAATTATTTCTTTATCAGAGTTTATGCTTTTTTCCTTTCTCATGAACTGATTTTTTTTCAAATCTTGTAGCCATTAGGTTGATTGCATTTTATTATTATATGGCTTCTAATTAATTGCCGAGCATATTATGGAATGACTTCTTAATAGCTTATAAAACCAACACTGTTCACCAATCAGTGTCAGAGAAAGATGGTTTGAAACATGCATTGGTAAGTGATAACTTGAGATATAATTAGTGAAGAGGTCAGGTAGAGATGAATCAATTCAGGTTGTAATACACTTGTGCATGGAAGCAATGCTTGGAGTTTCTGTATAGCTATCCTTATCTCAACTAGCAAAAATGCTATGTCTTTCTTATTATTGCTTATGTCTACTCTTCAACAAAATTAGAGAAAAGAGCAGAACAGGTTTGGCTTAGAAGCGAGGGGGTTGGGGAGAGAGGAAAGGGATGGGAGAAAAGGGGGAGAAATTGCCCAAACAATGTATGCACATATGAATAAATGAATTTTTAAAAAGAAGTATAAAGGTCTTTATTAAAGTACATTAGATACAACTAACAAGGACAGGAAAGGGAAATATATTTTTAAGGACATTTGGCAGCAACTCAGATTATTTTGTAAATCATCACTTTCACAGTATCAGTGTTAATGAAATAACATAAACACTTAATGGATCTCTGTAAATGAAGGTCTTTAAATGATAATGGAAACTCAAGTGAAAATTTATATAAAATATAATATGTGAAATTACTTTTGGTCATTCATGTGCAATTAGTATTCATAATTTATAATCTTATCCAAAATTCATATTGCATAGTTTATATGAAGCAACTCTAGCAAATATCTGTTTTACTAATCTTGGCACAGATATGCTAAACTTTAAACTCATCAAAAATTTGTGAAAGAGAAAAAAGTGTGTCTCTCTGGAAGAGTAATTCAACTATCTGAAAACCTTAGGTTCAAGCCATAGCACTGCAAAAAACACAAAAAAAGCAAGTGAAATATTTAAATAAAAAATAAGAAACCTAAAATAGTGAGGAATTAAATTACTGAACATGTAGGAATACAAATGAGATTTCTTCTAGGCACTGTTCTTTTTACACAATGGATTAAATTTTTCCACCCTTCTATACCCAGGCCTTTTTAATCTAAGCCATAATAAATAGATCCACTTAAGCAATTTCAGCATTTATGACCCTACATCACCCTATTATCTGAATTGTAGAAAAACTTCAATTCTGTGAGAAAAGATAGAGCTAAGATAAATAATTTTAAGAAAGATAATCATCCACATGATGACAAGTTTCTGAGCTTTATTAAAAAGCAAGAACATAGGGAATTCTGCTCATTAATCTTATCTTTATATTTTTAATATGCTTTACTAAACAACTTTGATGTTGCTGACTGGCGTAGTAATGAGTATGAGAGATTAGAAAATAATAAACCATCAGACTTTTCATTTTAAAAGAAAAAAGATGAAAACATGTAGGCAAACTACTGCGTGGGGGAAAGTAAAACCTGGCTGACCAGAAATCAAAGTCAATTAATTCACACTAAAGGCACTCTGTGTGCCTTATTAAAAAAAAAAGTGGAAATCATTACAGATTCCTGGCTATGCTCACAGAGAACACTATCATAATTGAATATGTGAATGTAAGTTGTGCATTGCTAAAGAAACTTTTTAAAGCAATTTTAATAGGAGTCAAAAAATGCTGGCATTATTTGATATATCATTGTACTTCTGGAATCTGTCCTCTGAAATGATAGCAAAAGGCACATAGAAAACAGAAACCTGAAAAACAAATGCTTACTGTGACATAATTAATACCATCAATTTTGACAGAAAGCATATACAAAATTTTCAAAAATAGGAGATTGACTAAGGAAATTATGGGAGATAGTGGGGAAAGGCAGTAGGAGGATGAACCAGGTGTGAAGAATGTATACACATGTTTGTAAATGCAAAAATAGTACCTGTTGAAACTGTCCCAGAAATTGAGGGAGGTGGGAATAAGAAGAGCAGTGGAGGGGGTAACTTCAAGTATGATATATTTGATACATTGTAAGAACCTTTTTAAATGTCACAATGTATTCCCAACCAGCACAATAAGGGAAAAAAGAAATAAAGAAAAAAATAATAAATGAATAAAAAAATAAAATAAAGATTCTACTCTGCAGAATAGTTTACAATAGGCAAAAAATTGGCAAAAATTATTGCAATAGAAGGTTCAAATATAAGAGGGAAATATGTTAAAAATATTGTTTATATATATTTACATTTACATACTGGTATCTTAGTTTTATTTATTTATATTCATATACTTAAAGGCTTTTTGTGGGACTGGGGTTCTAACTTGGGGTTTCATACTTGCAATGAAGTTATTCTATCCCTTGAGCCACACGTCCAGTCCATTTTGCTCTACTTATTTTGGAGATGGAGCCTTCAGGAACTATTTGCTCAGGCTATACTCCAAAAGGGATTCTCCTGACCTCATACTGTCAAGTAACTAGTATTATAGGAGTGAGCCCAGATATCCTAAAAACTTTTTAAAAAAGAGCACAAACAAGTATAGGAGACATACTTTGTGAACTATATTCACATCAAAATTTAAGAAACTAAAAATAAAACATTCAGACATTTCCTATTAATCTTTTGTATCTGATAATACAGTATACCTCAAAAATTAAACTTGTAACCAAACTACTATCTGAACTCAATACACAAGGATTTTGGTAATAATGCATACATGCATTTCTAAATATTAAGAATTGTGTTTGAATTGTGGAAATATAGGCTAATTTTCCCTTCTCTAATCATGTTCTCTAAAATGTCCAAATTTTTGTTTATTTTATTTAAAAATAGAGAATATAGTGTGGTAGAGAAAAAGAGAGAGAAAGAAAATTTTATGATAGGCCAGATCTTTTGTCAACTTACTTTTAGGTACACTTTATAGTTTTGTTATAATATGTTTAAATAATATAGGTAAAGCCATTGGAGTAATATCTGAAACATTTTAAATGCTCAATAAGTAATAGATTAGCACTCTAATAATTATGTTGATTTCTTTTTCATTATAAAGTAACCCATAATATTTCTATACACCAATCTGAGCAGGAGTCAACCACTGAACGTTCCCAATAGCTCAAAATGAAAGTTAATCCTTCCTTCAAGGAAGGATTGCTCCTATCAGCCTGTTGCTGTGGCTTTGAGAAACACACGGAAACGTTTAAACACAAAGTGGTGTTAGCCGATTAGGTTTACATGTTTTTCTAGGAGCAATAGTGGAAGCAATCCATTGTGTAATGACTGCTATGGATTAAAAATACCCTGTTCTCTGCTTATATTGGATGTCTTCTTTTTGCCACCCTTGCTCCTTAATCTTCACACTTGTAAAGTGTTTCTCCTGTCCATTTTCTCCTCCCTCATAGCAGCCTGTGGGATCTATTACTAAATGTTTTTCTGACCAAAGTCTCTATCCCCAGTCAGGAGACAACTTTACGACAAGGGACCGGAAAGCATCTTCATCAGAAATAACATCTCCAATGTCTAGCTTAGCATGCTTCCAGACTCTATACCATTTTCCATTTACATGGACAAAATCATACCAGAAGCCAATGCATCTCCATTCTATTACAATGTTCAGTTAGATTCATATTTTATTTTTCTTTGCTGGTATATAAGATACTCTGCTTCTTTCATGTTTACTTCCCATTTCCTGGCATAGCTTCAGAGCATGCATATATTTAATACACTCTATATGAATATATCATAATTGAACCAGTATGATGGACTATATAACTAAACCCTGCTAACCTCAATTTTTTTCAGTACAGAAAGGAACAAGACTGAAAGAGAAAGGAATATTGAGTTGAATGTGGTACTTGAATCATTCTGGTTCTAAGGAGCCTTAACAAAGGTTGTTAGCCCTTATTCCTGCCCAATAAAATTTTCTTTGCCAAATGATTATTTTAGAAGCCTAGTGGAAGTTGTATTAGGTTCTAGATCACTGATCCTTCAGGGGAACCCACTATCCCACAGGTTGCTTTGTGACTTGTGCCATAGATTAAATTGCCTGGCTAGAGAGGAAATCAATTGCTACTTTTACAAAAACTTCACAAAATTCTTGCAGTCTACAATCTAATCAAAATCTAAAAGCCCCTTGTAGATTAGTTTTATGGCTCATTTTGTACCTTAGAATTGATGACATTTCTCACAGTTCTGTTTTCCTTTTTTCCCCCCAAATATAATACTATTGTTTTTCTTATGGTTACTAGGAGAAAATGAGTCCTTGAGAAGCTGTTCATTTTTGGGTTGTTATTTCTGTTCTTTTTGTTTATTTTTAACGCATTCAAATTATTTTTTATCCTATATGCATCAATCTATTTCTTTTCCTTCAGCCATCTACTCCAAATAGTTTATGTTACTATATAGGAATAACATGTTGCTTATGAGCAAAGATAATTGCTCCATCATTTTAGAACCACTTAAAAGAACATCATTCATTCAACAAAAATTTATTGAATACTTACTAGTATTAAGTAAAGGATTATGGGTGTTGAATAGAAAAAGAAATCACTCTAAGACAGCCAAAACGAAAGAGGTTGATTTCTGTAACCATTTATCTCAAATATATGGATGTAGATATATGTAGCATACATATTATACTATACAACACCACACATCTACTCCATGTTATACACAGAGATGGGAATATCATATATAATGCATAAACTTCTAAATGAATTTATTACTTAATTCTACCTTTAAACAGATACCACCACCTCATTCTCTCACACACTGTGTGCATGCATTATGGCACTCAAATTATTTATACAAACTTTCTCCTTATCCTTTATTTTCATATTGTAAACGGATGGTATCCCTACTGCAAGAAATTTTAAAAGTGGGGTTGGTTCCCTTTGTGTCAGTGGAAAGTGTTCTGTTGTAAGCTTCAAGCCATTTTAAAACAACGTCCTTTTAAGTCAGGGCTGTATTCTAGATGCTGGCATGTCCATTACTGACCAGGGTAGATTTAATTTAGTTACCTTTAAAGTTAAGTGAGAGTCATAACTTTCTGTTTGTGCATTTCAGTATGAGAACTTCACATCAAACTGAATTTAAATGACTGAAGAAAGTGTAGGCATTGTGAACATCTATTTGAAATGTGAATGTCTTTATTTGAAATATCTTCCTTCCCTGGAAAAAACTAACTTCAAACAAATATCTTTGCATGCTCTGCAGTGATAAAATATTAAACTAGGCAAGTCTTGATGTGATTAACTGAATAATGGTTACCAAATCACAAACTTCTCAGGGTGACCAAGAGAAAATAAATGATACATGGGAGCAGAAAGACTCTAGAGGCAGTTGGTTCCTGTGTAATGGCCAAAAAATGGATAATAATTGCTCTGATCTAATGGTTTCCCACTGAGATAGAACATTGTTAGACTCTAGGTTCTATTTATAACTTAGTCTTAATTAATTAATTAGTACTTAATTATTTAATATTCATGCAAAAATCACATGAAATTAAATAAAACTTTGTCTTCTTATTCTGAACAAACCCTTCTACTTTCTATTATATAAAGGTAAAAACCTCATCAAAATATTAAATTTGAGGGACAAGGACAGTGCTAAATGTCACCTGAAATTTCCACTAACTTAGGAATTCTTAAAAAGCATGCAAATTTTGTCTTGATACACTGCATCAGTGTCATTTTACCCTACACATTTTATCACTGTTACTGTCACTCACCCAGCAAATTGATAATGATGCTCTTCTTACTAGTGCAAAATCAATGATATTAGACTGTTTTCATTACTTGACTGCTGACCATACTACACTGAATCGCTTTCACCATCATCTTTGGAACAACCATGTGAGGTCTTCATTATGATTTTTACAACTTAAAATTTAGTGTTTAAGAAAATTAAATAATATTTTCATAGTCAAATAACCCTAAAGAAGTAATCAAATAATTCTAAGTCTTTTTGCCTCTGGAATTTATTTTTTTACCAAAAGATATCCTCTTTTGCATTTATTCAGTTATTTTTATAAAATTATTTCTAGCTACCTTACCTTATGCTATGCTTGAAGCATAAATTGTGAGCAAAACAGAAATTTAGGAGTTTTAATGTTATATTGAATATATCTGATTTTTTATTTTCATGTGATTTCTTAAAGTAGAATTCTAACCCAATGTATTCTATCAGAAGAGAGAAATTTTAGCCTCTGTGGAATGTAATAGAACTATTGGGCACTATTTTGTTTGTTAAGTCTAAATTCATAGTCATACATGAATATTTATCCTGCTATTTGATCAGAACCACACTTGCAGAATTTGTTCAGTAATGCAGAGAGAGTACATCACAGTCAGGTAATTCATGAGCACAGTTTTCCGGTTATTATAACTGACACCCTCCAGTTGAAAGATCAATATGTTTCTTTTAAACTTTTGAAGGGACATTTAGTATAGTAATGTAATGTGAAAACTGTAAGTTAATCCTGAATTTCAGTAACCTTATAAATAAAAATTTATTCCTATTTTGCTTGATGTTACATTGTGTTCTATGTAATGCCTAATGACATAACCATTTAGTCTAAGCCTATTTATTATAAATGATTCACCAGTTATCACATTAAAACAATAGAGATAATAATATTGTCATCTATGACTTTTCGTATTTGTATGCACATATGAAAATCTTGCCAAAAATGTACGCTCTGGATTGATAATCAGGCGAATTTTTGTTTGAAAAATGAGAATACTTGCTGAATTGTGTTGATGTCTATTCTGTTACCCAATTGGAAATTTGTAGGTATATGTGCAAGAGTACCTTTCCTGTAGGTAGTTTATATATACCATTTAGGTGAACACTGCATGCATTCTACCTAGGAATGTATGAATTGTCAGGACGATTGATAATATTTTATGTTGTATGTAATCCTAGTTGTATGTTGTATGTTGTATGAAAAACTTAAGAGAAGAATAAATAAATGACTGACTATCTCCAAAAACATATTTCCAGAAAAATCAAACTCTAAGCATCCAAGATCTCTCTAATACCTCAGATTATCCTGCCAAAAATAAACAGTTTATATATATATATATATATATACTGTAAAGTTTAATTAAGAATTTTAATGATTCTATGATTTAGGTCTTAAATTTCCCCTAAAGATGAAGACTTGGTTGTCAGCCTGGTGGTATTAAGAAGTAGTGGAATCTTTTAGGTGGTAACACCTAGTAGAAGTAAATTACATCATTAGGGCTATGTCTTGAAGGGGACATTGCCACCCCTGGCCCCTTTCTCTCTCCTTATTTATTTATTTAATTATTTTTGCTTGTTAGCTAGCATTGTGCTGAGTGGAGGTACACTGTAGCATCAACAAAAGTTCTTACAATATAGTATGTATATCATACTTCAATTCAGACACTCCATTGCCCCACCATGAATTTCCATCATGATGTACTGTCTTGCCACAGTCCCAAAACCAATAGGGTCACGTGACCCTTTAAAAAATATAAGTCAAAATAAGCCTTTTATTTCTTTTCAGTTGATTATGTCAGGAATTTTGTCACAGCAAGGAAAAGGTAACATAAGTACTGCTTTCAATCACTACATAGATGATTTACAAGTGCATTGTTTGTTATATGTAAATAGAATTATTTACAATAAAAGAGAGTAATAATAAGGCATGTACAATATTCTTAATTATTAAGTAAACCTATCTCTTTTTTTGTCATAAAGAAGTTACAAATATTTTCCAATAAGTAGATGGAAACCTAACAAATGACCAGAGGATATATCAGGATATCAAGTCTTACATTTTTTTCTAGAAAAATTGCTCTCATTCTTGATAGCAAAAGAACTCTGTGTGTTGAAACAGAATCACTTCTTAACAGTACTAGCCAATATCAATGGAGATCTCTATTCTGTAGCTATATTTAAGCTTAGTGAGTGAGGCTTCACAAACAACAGGCTGTCAAAGGCAGAACACAGAGTGTGAGTTAATGCACCTACAACTACAACTACAACTACAACTGATAAAATTGTTTTTATATGAAAAGAACAGAAAAAAGAGAAACATTTGAGTTCTAAAGAAACAAATTATAAATTGCTTCTGGAAAACAATACTGAATGCATTAAAATGGTTAACAGAAATAGTTCAAGCCAGAAATGATGTCCTGGAATAAGGAAGTTCATATTATTGGTGATTGTTCATGAATGAGTCATTTAAGACAGAGAAATGTCAAGGGTTTTAACTTATTGCATCTTCTAGCTATAAAAATTAACCAAATGATCATGACTGAACAATAGTTGTTTCATATTTACCAACTAAGGATTTAAACATGGAACAGGGTATTTCATCCATTATATGCCTGATTCTTATCAGTTGTACTTATAAAATATATTTTGTCTAGTCATATTCCTTTAAAAACCACAATTTATAGGCTTCTTTTTTTCTATCCTTTTTCACTTCATTTTTCCCCCATTGTCCATTTCTCCTCTCTCCCTTCCACTTTCCATCATTGTTTCTTCTTTACACTCACCATCACCACAGTGCTCCACAATTCTCTCAGCCAACCATTCTGCTGTATTTAGTGATCACCTTGGCATTTTCATGATGGAAAGAGGGTAAGGTTTTGCATCATGCATATAGATGATGTATGTAATCTACTTTTACATACAGTATTATATCACTTTTACATACAGTATTATATCTTTCATCATTTAATTTGTTACATTTTCCATTAAACATTATGTTTTTAAGATTCATCCATAAAGTTAGGGTTATTTATTTATTTTGCAGTGCTGCTGATGAAACCCATTTCCTTGTACATGATAGCCAAGTGCTCTACCACTGTGCTTTATTCTTAACCACTATGGTTACTTTTCATATGTTGCTTCTATTGCTGCAAAATACTGTGTTCTTCTTTCCTAACAATTTGCATGTTTACTTTCTCAGAAATGAGAATGAGGTTACCTGTGATTTTGTTCCACCACTTCAATAAACATCCTAATTTATGTCCCCTTATTAAACTATGCAAATATTTCTCTGGGTTGTAGACACAGAAGTGATGATGCACCATAGGGCACGTACATCCTTGACCTGACACATTGATGCCGTGTTGTTTCCTAGAGCAAATGCTTCAATCTACTTCACCACCAGTAGGTAGCATGGTTTGGGATGGTTCTTACAATTGGATAGAGCAATGACAACTTTATTCTTTTTAAGGGCAATTTAACTCCTCTTTTGAAAATTATTCTTAACTATAAATTATGAAGCAACCTGTAAGATTTATTTATTAAAAAAGAACAATTTAAAAGGCTGGATGTATTTTATTTGATTTAGTTTATAAGAAAATATGGGGGTGATGTATCTTTTTTAATATTAGTCACCCTGTTATCCATAGGTAAGAAGTTCCTCTCCCATTACTCACATCTTCTCTTTTTTCTGACTATATATCTATCAATCACCTCTCTATCCTCTTTCTATCTAACCATCTATCACTAAGTTTTATATGAGTTTTGAGAGGACTTGTTTATTTTAATTAGCTAAATTAAAATATAGCCAATTATCAGATACTTTAAACCTTTTATGCAACAATGTCTACACTCCCATATTTATTAGCTTCAATATTGATTATTGCTGCTGTTAAGAAATGGCATTGTTTTTGTGGAGTTTTATGGCTGGCTTTTTCCAACATGCAATGTTGCTAATATTCGGAAGTTCTAATAGTCTGCTAGTAGTTTTTTTTTCTGGTTACTTATTTAGTTCACAAACAGTAATGATTTAAACTATGCCTCAAATCTATAAAACTCTCATTTAAGTATTGATTTTTATGGCTGGAAAATACAGTTTATGATGACAGTGAATAGTTTACTGTATTATCAAACCATTCAAACATAAGGTTTTTCTAATATACACACACCTGTTGGGTTTTGTAACATTATAATTACTATACCATTTTCTCTTTATTCCTTAATTTTAAACATAAGTATTCATAAATGTACATTTATATTTATAAATAAGTTTCTTAAAAGTGATAAAACATTTTATATTTTTGATTTTTTATAGTTTTATGATGCAGTATATTGGTAAATTTAAATAATAACCATTATTGCATCGCTGTAGAAATGTGACACTGGTCATCTTCCATTTTGTATAAATTTCACATATATATGCAATCACGAGGATAAATATTGCATGTATACGTTAAAGGCTTTTAATGATGTGTCATAATTTGTCTTGGCATTTGATTAAGATTTTATTCAATTTATGGATTACTGATGAGAGGCATTGCATGCCATGAATATGGCATGTTTAAGCATCTATTGACATTAAATATTAAACACTTTACTTTGAGGTAGGCCTCATGTTGGATGATTTTACCTAAATAAAGGCTCATGACAGTGTGCTGAGCATGTTTAAGGTACGCTAGGCTAAGAGATGAAGCTTGGAAACTTCAGTGTATGCAATACATTTTTGACTTACAGATTTTCAGTTTGATAAGCTATATCATTGTAAGAAGGAACATCATCTTTTTTATGTGTATTTTGAAATACTAATTTATGTCTTTAGAACTTTGTTTAGTGATTATTCTAGATAATCAATACTATCTTATGGCTTCAACCTCACATACCAATATTTAACATATGACTTTTTTATAGCAGATAGCTCCCTTTTCAACACTTAGTCTAACAATATTTGTCTTTTAATTATGCTAGAATATATATAGTGATACTGGGTCTTGAACTCAGGGTGTTCACTTTGAGCCACTCCACCAGCCCAAGTTTATGTGATAGAATTTTTTTTTTTGATGTAGAGTCTTGCAAACTATTTGCCTGGGCTGGCTTTGAACTGGCTTGCTCCTAATCTCTGTCTCCTGAGTAGCTAGGATTATAAGCATGAACCGCCAGCACTCAGTTTGTTGAACTATATTTAATCAATTTATTGATATAGTTGAATGTAACTGATATATTTATTTTCTTTGACCCATCTTTTATTTTTACTGTTCTTTCCACTCTCTTGCTGTTTTCAATTTAATGTGTTATCTAATGTCTTCTCCTCTATTAACACTTAATTACATCATCTTATATGGTTGCTTTGTAGCTAATGTTTATGAGTCTCTCACATATTGTTTCTACTATAAGTTGTACTGCTTCTTACAAAAGATCAGTTTATCTTGTTCTCCCTAACTCTTTACAACTGTTTTCATAGATTTTACTTCTATATATGTTATAATTAGTGGATGATTTTTTCTAAGCATTCAGTACTGCTTTTTATTAAGCCACAAACTTATCATTTTTCATTCTTGTTTTTTTCTTCTTTCAGATCCTTGTTTCTTTCTGTGATCAGTTTCCTTCAGCTTGAGAAAATAGTAATACTCATACTATGTGTTTTCTAATCACAATAGTGGGTGTTTTCTGACCACAAATTGTATGTTCTGATTTGTATTGGATTTCCAAACATTTTTCAGAATCTGGAATAGTACTGGCATTTTTCCTCCTTTTAGCATTTTAAATATGGTATTCCAGATTTCCTGTAGAAAATTGGTTACAAGCCTTGTTGAAAGACACTTCTGAAAGCTTCTTTCATTTTCTGTAGCTACTTTTGTGATTCTCTCTCTCTCATTTTGTCTCTTTCCACTTATTTTTCATCAGTTTGTTGATGATACATTTTGGTGTGTAGAGTTTCATTTTTTTGTACTTGTCCAGTTTATGATTCTTTAATTTCTCAAATCTGTAGGTTAATGTGTTTTATCAGTTTTGGAAACTACTCAGTCATCATGGTTTAACATAAAGTCTTGCAATCTACCCCATAATCCCTCATATTCTTCTGAGATTCCACACCTCTGAGTTTTCATTCTACTATGCTTTCTTTCACTTTGAATATTTTCTGTTAAATACACTTCAAGTTCAATAATCCTCTCACCTAGTGTGGCAGATCTGCTCCAAGTTCATCCAAAAAATACTTACTCTAAGATTTTTTTTAAGTTCGAAATTGTCATTTCATTCTTTCCTAGAAATTGAATGTTCTCTTGGAATTTTCCATAATTCAAACTATAGGCATTTTATTGTATTTAACATATTAATAAGTTTAAGTCCTTGTCTACTAAAAAAATGATGAATCAAATCATTTCTGGAGGCTGGGAATTTAGCTCCGTGTATAGTACATGTCTAGCATGCATGAATCCTGGTTTTGATCATGAGCACTAGAAGAAATAAAAAACCTCAAGTAATTTTCTTAGAAAAACATTCTTCATTTTCATACCTGTTTAAGTTTTTAAAATTTTTGTGCTCTATTTCCATCTCTTTTAAAGTGCTTACCAATGCTTGATTTTAAACTGATTATCTTTCTTTCACAAAATAACTGCAAATATTCCAAATGATGCCTTCTGCAAGGAAGAATTCTTTTTCTCTTCCAGAAAATGATATGAAAAACTAATGCCCTAAAAAATTATGCTCTCTTGGTTTGACTCTTCTTTGACTCTATCCACCTCTTGCTTATTAATGTTTGTTTTTCTCTGGTCTGTTAATGGAAAGTCTGGTGGTTTTATCTTCAACTTAAAAGACTGTGAAATATTCAGTTATGTTTATTATAAAATTTAGTCCTGCTTCTATAAGTTCCTAGCCTCCAAAGAATTTAGGTATGACAAATAAACTCTCAGGAAGAATATCAATTGTATATTTAAGGAAACTCTCTCTTCCATCAGCAGTTCCTTCTTACTTCCATAGAGTTTTGGGAGACTCCAGTTTAACCTTTAAAGTCTCAGATTAGTTTCATACACACATATACATCCTGCACCTCAGCAAATATCTAATGAGGAAAAACAAATACATTTATGTCTCTGCTATGGTTTGGATGTGGAATATCCCCCAAAGCCCATTTGTTAAAGGATTATTCCCTAGTTTAGGGTATGGGGAAGTGGTGGGAAGTTTGATAGATGGGGACTAGTGGTAGGTCTTGGTCACTGGGAACATGCCCTGGAAAGCAACCATGGTATGCCATCTCTACTTTTTTGCTTCCAGGTCACAGTGTGGTGAGCAACCATGGACTGAATCCTCTGAAATAATGAGCCAAAGTAGTACTTTATTGTTTTAAGTGATATTCTCATATTTTGTTACAGTTAGGAAAAACCCCTCGAATTTCCAAACTGTCAGAAATGCCCTGTGTAACTACCAAATTTATTGCTTTTGTTTTCACTTAGAGTCCCTCTGAATGGGCAAACCAAATCCACAGTCTGCACCTAGAATGGATGACTTCCTTTAGGCAGAAAGTTAGCAATGATTGCTTCACTATTGTAGAAAATGTCCTCCTTTGTGGGATCCTAATTATCTTGTTCTCAGTGCTTCATAGATCTCTAAGACTGTAAAAGTAAAATTTTTGTCATTTACTCTTACATATTGGACTGGGAATATAGGGTTTCTATCAGTAATTAAGATACATACTAACTTAATGCATTATTTAAATTATTCAAAGTTAATACCAGAAAATCCACAGTGAAGAAAACCAAAGTTTTCTGTAGCGACTGATTGTAACAGTGCCATGTATAGCCATAATGCAGACGGAAGCAAAATGGAACTAAAATGTGTATTACCATAAATAACTTTTAATCTCATTTCAGACTAGATCGGGTGCATTAAAGGTCATATGGCTACATGGTACATTTAATCTAATTTCAATATTTTCCTATAAGTTTAAGTAAAAGATGTTGATTTTGCTTCCATTAAGGTAAACTAAAAATATAATTTAAATAAATTATGATTTCTTTTAAATTCAATATTTTTAAAAAGTAAAGTTGCCAATTTGAATTTTTTCAAAATCAAATCAAATACTATTAAGCAATGAAAAATTCTTGTTTGATTTGAAATATTCTATTTGTTAAAACACACTGCTCTCCATTGGAAATAGGACAGGATGGATGCCAATTTGCAATGAACCTTTCTCCTACAGTTTTCCACAAAGTCCTACAACTTACATGTTTCTCCTCAATTTCTCACTAACAGTGCTCACTATTTCTTTCTATACCTTGTCCATTCTATCATCTTATCTTAAACTACATAGAGGAAATATTATTCTGCAGATGTTTATTAAGCATGACATCATGAGAATATGGAAGTTGATGCTCTGAGAGAGATGGAGCACGGTTACACACTCAGTATGAGTCACACATTCGTTACGTACAGAAAATGAGCATAGTATTGGAGAAGAAAATATTTCTTAGACTTAAAAGTTTGAAAAAAATGCTGGGTGCCAGTGATTCACACCTATAATCCTAGCTACTCAGGAAACAGAGGTCAGGAGGATCACAGATCAAGTCTAGCCTGGGCAAATAGTTTGCTAGACCCTATCTCAAATCAAGCAACAAAGAAAAGGTGCTGGTGGAGTAGCCCAAGTGGTAAAGTTCCTGCCTACCAAGTGCGAGGCCCTAAGTTTAAACCCCAACACTGTCAAAAAAAAAAAAAGTTCAGAAAAAAATCATTTTATTTCATTTCAAATTGTGGTAATTTTCTGTAAATGCTTCAAATCATAAAGTTTGTCCATCACCACAGAAAGGTAATTGATAAATGGAATCTGAGGATGAATAGTACAATTATGCAGTGTTTAGGAGGGAAGGACTACCTATAGGAGAGTAGAACATAAGGAAAATTGTTTTTTAAAAGCTAACCTGAGGAAAGTAATTTACAGTGCAGGGAAAACATATTGCTCAATAAATCTAACCTATACTTCAATATCAGATAAAAAAATAATTCACAGATAACTCACAATCATGATAATTATCAAAGCATTGTCATCATTATCATAATTGCTACAATTTTTGCTTGTCCACTGTTGTGCAAGGAAAGTATCAACCTATGAAGTGTGCATTATGACGTCAGTGTTACCACCCTGTCCATTTCTACAGTTGAGACAATTGAAACTCAAAAACACTAAATACTTTATTCCAAATTGTATAACCATTTAGGTCAGAGATGAGGTTGGAAAGTTAGGCTTTGATCTATTACTGTTAACTCTCTATTGTATGTGATGGGGAGGTATGAAGAGGAACCCATTGTTGTATGTGGAACTTAACATTTTTTGACCCTTACAACCATATGAATTGATCACAGAAACTATAACATTTTCCTACATCACCTTATGAAAGCATCAAAGAACATCATTCACCTCATTTTTGAAGCAAGAAAAGTTAGTCCCTGAAAGGTCTACAACACTAAGTTCATTCAACTAAACCTAAGGTCATACAATTCAGTCTTGGCTACGCTTTTTCCTCTGAAATGTATCTCGTAGCCCCACAGAAATGTGTTCATTTTTCTACCTTCAATTTTTTTTGAATTGGTGGTTTTCTAGTCCTGATTTAAAACAGCAGAAAAGTGTTAAGCTATTTATACTTTTTACTAGACTCAATGTTTGTGCCAAGCTTTGGTTGTCTCTAAGTTTTATTTGTCCTCACTGTTTTGCTAGTTTTATCATTCTTATGATAGCATTGAAATTCCAATGACAGGAACTATGTTACTTGTTGTGTCAGGAATTATTCTGTGTCTCAGGATTCTTATTACACAGTTAAAGGGAGACAATATAATGTAGGTTAAAGAGTGTAGATTTTGTAATCAAGTATCTTCAACTCATACCTCTGCAATTTTCAAGTTCTGGAATCTTAGCAATTGTTTTACTAAAATGTGGGTGTATGGAATTTTAGTGATGATGATTTTAGACACTCTAATGTCATTGCCATGTCACATGGATACACAGTAAACAATAGCTTTTAATACAAATGACAACATTATCTATGTCAAATATGTACTGAATTAAAATTCAATGATGTGATTTAAAAGTAAACGAGATATAGTAAATACCCATATGAAAGCAACTTTAGTTTCATGGTTCAATTAGGTAATAGAGAAGCAAAATTCTTATAAGCTTTATTTGTGCTCATTATTGGTCTTTCTTTTAATATATAACTTAGTGTATACCATGATTTCAAAATATTCCAGGGCTATTGAATCAATATTGAAAATCAGACTAGACAGGTTAGGCTTAAGTTTCTTCATGGTTTTCTAGAAAACAAAAGGATATACTTGCTATTACAGACATTGCAGTTCTTTTCAGGTAAATGCAAGGGCTTTGGAGTCACACGAACGTGACCCACTATGGTCAAGAAAATCATGTGCAGCCAAACATGAATCCATGTGCTTGTCGCTGCCTCTTTTCTTCTTTGAAAAATATGAAAATCCCAGCATCTATGTCATAGGCTTTCTCTGGTACAGAGTATATACTCCATAAATGTTAGCAGTCATCATTATCATCACTGCTGTCTTAGCATTTCCATTATCATCATAGTTAATGTCATAATTACATCTTATCAAATTCAAAACATAGTTCTTGACTATATCACTTTAATATATGCATGAATATTTGGTTGGCAAGTTGGCAAGAAAACAAGAAACAGCCCCTTTTAACATTAAGAGTCATAGGTGATAAATATACTCTTTCTTGACATTTGAGTAAATAATCAATCTATAAATAAATAAATAAGTGAGATGAAGAAATAAAATCAAATACCTGGACAGTCTGATTGGTTCTGCATTTACTTTTACCTCTACATAAGGTAACACTTAACAAAATGAGTAGTTACTTGCACTGTCTCCTGCGAGGATCCAAAGGGACTTCTTAGTATTAAATACTTGGGTCAGATTATTTGACCCTTGTTGACTTCTGTGTTCCCCTTGCTGTCTCACTCTACACCCCTGGGATTCACCCTGCTCCTTCCTTCTTTATTATTGATTCTTTCCTCTTCATTACTGCCACTTTCAACTCTATACATTGGTGAGCCTCTCCTCCAGGACATCCTGAAGGAGGAGGAATCTTCCTTCCCATTTCAGTTCTCAGCTGTTCTTTTCTGCCATAGAAACAAAATTAATGAGAATGTCATTTTATTATACTACTGACTGCTATCGTGACCATATTTCTCTTCCTCCTCGAAATCAGAGTAAAATTACATGAAACTCTTAAATCACACATACACAGATAGTTCAGTATCATATCTTTTAAAGGTAGATGTAATCTAAATATTTTAAACAAATAAAAAAACATGAAAAATAACATTAAAACTTCCATCAAAATTTAGAGGCATATGTATTTCACAGGGGTTTTGTAAATTCTAGTCCCAAGTTGTACCAGTTTGGTTGCACTTTTTCCTGAGGTCCAGTGTTCCCTTGCTCTGCTTTGCCACACTACTCATATGGAAAGCCACTCATGTCTTTCTTGACCTGAAATGTGGCTTCAGGCCTTAAAGGAATTGACTCTTTCTCCTTAATTCTAAAAAGGAATTAATTAATTAATCTCCTTAATTCCAGAAGGCTTATTTTTAACTCTCAAAATGCAAACGTTAATCCCAATGCTTTTCATAAACAATGGGTCTAATATTTTACTTCTAAGGGTGATTTTCTTAAAATCTTAAATGTCCCTAATTTCTATAATCATCCCTGGAAAATAAGTTGCTTTTAGCATCTTTAAGCCAAAGTAGGCAGGAGGAAAAACTGCAGGTTTATTCTTTTATGGAGAATTCTGTTACATAAGATAGACAATATTTTAATTTTAAAACTCTTTATTTTAAGTACAATGAGAATAAATATATATTTTTTAACAATCATTAATATCAAACAGAATAAAGTTCACAAAATCTAGAAATTATAGTTCCAAATGTGTTATCTGAGATTTAAGAAAGAGTTTAGCACTTAAGTGAATAAGTTTCTGTGTGGAAAAAAATATATATATATATTTTGAACTGCAGTTCTCTTACTAATGTTATCAAAGCAAGGCAATTAAATTTCTCTTGTAGTCAGCTTCCTAATCTCTAACACCCATATAATTAAGTCACAGGATTTGCTTCCAATTGCCATATTTTATTGAATCTAAGTCACGTTTAATTCTATCATATTTTAATATCTGAAATCAAGTTGGTTTTTATAAACAGAGAGAAAAGCATTGTATATATTGTATTTCACAACTGTAGTACATCCTGTAATTTGATAAATATAATGTATTAGTGGGAAGCTTCATGCATGTTGATTAAAGGCTGTACTTTGGCAAATCTCACCTTTGCTTTGGACTAGGTCCATGACTTTGGAAAAATTACTTAAGCATTATACAACTACTTTTCTAAAGTGTTAAATTATTATGATTCAAACAATAAATGCCTCAGAAATTATATGATGTTTAGAACTTTCTAACATGTAGCAAGTAAAGAAAATTAGAGAACATAAATCAATTGTCTTTATAATACATACATACATGGAAATATCACAAGGGAACTCCCTGTGTAGCTACTTTTATCTCAAGCTAAAATTTCATGTTTTTTTTTATTTTATGTTTTATATTTTTTCTCCTACAAAATTGGAGAACAGGAGACCAGAACAAGTCCTGCCTAGGGGAAGGGCTGGCACTAGAGGGTGGAGGGAGAGATTAGTGAATGGAGTACAAGGGTGAATACCTGAATATCACACAAAAAATGTGTATACCCTTAAGTAAATGCAAAAATGATACATGTTGAAACTCTTCCATCAATTGGGGGAATGGCAAGTGAAGGAGAATGGTTGAAGAGGTGAATTCTTGTATGATATATTTGATACATGGCTGAACCTGTGTAATTGCCATAATGTACCTCCACCCATTACAACAATAAAGGCAACAAAAGTATTTTAAAACTTGTTTGAATTTCAAGTCTCATTGTTTTCTGAAAATACATTTATTTAGTAGTTTACAGACCCTTAAATTATAGCAGTAATTTCCTGCATGCAGGCTCTACTTTTTGACATGCAGGCTAGTGATATAGTCTTACATTAGTTTCAGGCTATTGTTTTATCAGTCACTCTCCATATCAACCTTCAGATTGATATTGAAAGTTCACAGTGATTCAAATGGTTAAACATATTTAATAATTATGTATATTTCTGATACACAAATTAGAATGGATTATAGAACGGGAGAATATGGCACAATAGATTATGGAAAGCCTAGTTTCTGCTCAGATTCCTATCTCTATGGTAAGATGGGTTTCAGAAAATTTCTTTAAGTAAGTTGCTTTTCTAAAAATTGACACAAAAGTCTCTGTCCTTCTAGAAAATCCTTCTTTTATGCTTGAAACACCTTAACCAGGTGTTAACTATCCCACTTTTTAGAGATCTTTAGTCACATTCCCCTTTATAATTGATCTTCATTGAAAGGAATCAAGAAAAGTCTGTATAAATAAAGTGTGTGTGTGGAGGGGAGAGGGTAGCTAAGTTTTTCTAAATGTACCTAAATCTGGGTATATTATTCACATTAGTCATTAATTTTCCAGAGCTCTCATGGTAAATTTACAAATACTGGATGGCTTAAAACAACAGAAATTTATCATGTCACAGCTCTGTAGGTCAGAAGTCTGAAATCAAGGTGTTGCAGGACTGTGCACCCTCTGAAGACTATAGACATGGATTTCTCCTTTCCCCTTATTGCTCTGGTAGTCCTGGGTGTTCCTTAGCTTGTAGGTACACCACTTCTACCTTCCTGTGTCTTCACAGGAATTCCCCCATGTATTTCTGTCTTTCGATAAGATTGCTTGTAATACTGGAAAAAGATACTACCTTACTGACAGTGTAAGTTCATTTTAGATTAAATAATTTCTTCTTCAGTGACCCTGTTTCTCAATAAGGTCACATTCTGCAGTACAGGAGTTTGAAACTTCAACACAAATTTTAGTGACCACTGTCCAATCTAAATAACCTTTATAAATCTGTATGTTCTACAGTACTTTAAATTCTGTTGTATTTTACAATTTTGCTAAAGTAACACTTAGGTCTTGGAATATACAGGAACTCCACAAACTTTCCTTAGACATAATGTACAGGTATGTTTAGGTAGGTAGCCTAAAATATTTACTAACATAACCCAATCTTATAAGCAATCTTGAAAAGAAAATGTGAGGATTAGGTATTTTCAATTCTGCTATTCCCCATAATGAAACTTAATTTTGATTACTTATACTTAATACACCAACTGATGAACACTGATGAGCATAATTTAATACTACTTTATTTTATGCTGATCATTTATTTTATTTCGTTATTTTTAGTTTATTTTCTTGTTATTACTGTGCTTGTTTAATTAAGTTGGTATGTATTCCTTTATCTTCTCCATGCTTATATGTTTTTCTACTTTTCCATTTCATCCAAAGTTAATATTAATGCACTTTTGGAGACATATATACAAATAAAATATATTTTTCTTCTATTAACAGCAACTGTTCCCTCACTTTCCCCTTATCAGGTAAATTGGCATTCTCCAATATTTGTATACCTCCAATACTTTCTACTCTCGTCTTAGGGAATTACAGTAACTAATATTACAGAACAAGTATTGTAGGTGTCCTACAAAAGCACTGTTTTCTGTGCTGTATACATTAACACATTTAATCATTACTGAAACGTTATAAAATGGACTCTATTATTATGCACACTAAAATAAAGACAACAAACACTGCATAGAATAAATTTATCTCTGCTGTTTTGTTCATGAATATATCCCTAAGACTAAAATAGTGAAAGGCATATGTTAAGGATTAAAGAAATACATGTTTGATAAGTGTGAAAAGAATATTAGAACAGAGTGGTTGATTTATTTCTTCTAATTCTACCAACTATTGGCCAAACCTAGATTGAAATTAGATGTTTTGATGCTGGATCTTGTGCTGTTTATTATTACACCTTTTGGAAGAGTTTTTATTTTTCATTTCTATCTAATTCTTATAAACCGAATTCCAGGTTTTCCCAAGACAGTCAAATAATTTTATATTCAACAGTTTACTCTTATTAAAAATACCATTTTCAATACATACTATTAAATATTATTAAAGAATAAATCAGTGTCATTATGCTTCCTAGAATTCTTTGCTTTCTTGCCACCTCTGGGAATCTGAATTCTGACCTTTAGTACAGTGCAGCTGAAGTCTTAGTAAAAACGTTTGGCTTGAGTGATAGAGCTAGAGCTTGTGTTGCCAGTGGAGGGAAAAATGGGCCAATACTTCCCTGAATCTCCCAGTTAATTCTTTAATTATATTCAGTATGAGTTTAATGTCTTCATTGTTTTGATATCCCTCTCATGGCCTCTAACAGTTTATATGTTGCCAAATCTGGTAGCCCCCAGTTGCTCTCATTTTCTATGACTTTAAGAGGCTTAACAGCTATAAACTCCTTCCTTCATGAAACATTCACTTCTTTTTGGGTTTCTCAGAACCACAGATTTCTTTCCGCTTCTTTAGTTGTATTTTCTTGGGCTCTGTTTCCTCGGTCTCCATTTTATTTAATATTACAAGATTTCAGGCTTGTTTGTAGGTCTGTTTTTCTGGGGTTTTTTTTATTTATATCATCAGACTAGATGGTAATGTAGTCCTGTTAACTTTAAGTACCTTTTATATTATGCCTTTAACTTTACATCAACATTTAAAGGCCTTCTTCCTGAATTTTAAATACCTACATTAAATTGGTTATTTTATATTGCTTCAAGGTTAGGCATTCCACAATCCAAATGTATACAAAATATAGCTTTCAAGTCTCAATCCTTCCATAGCCTACAAATCTATTTTTCTTGCCTGTTTCAAGCCAGTACATGGACTCAGTCTCAAACAATCTGTTAATTATTTTACTCATAAACTAAAGCTTGTTTTATCAGAAAATTGTCTAAAACATTTAGTAAATTCCTTTTATTATGTAACTCTCATATGTGTCAATCTTTAGTTTATATTTCTACCTCCATCAGCTAACAGAATAATGCATTATGGATCTCCTTCCTTTTTAGCATCTCTGAAAATCATTCTCCATTCAGAACCAAGATTAATAGATTAAAATCATAATCAAGGGTATGCTAGATCCCAGTTTACTAATACCCTGCTTTACCATTATCACGGATTTACACCACTAACATCATCTTACATAACTTCTTCACACTTCACTGTCACATCTAAATCACAAGGGCATCATAGTCTTCCTTCAAACAGTTTATTATCCTTCCTAAGAGGGTCTTTTCTTCATCCCCAGCCTTAGTTTATTTTCACATATAATTCCTTCTTATTCTTCAGATACAGTTTTACATTTATCCTTCTCAAAAGTTACTTTCCCCATTAGTATATCTTTATTAGATTATCATATGTATTTTCTTCCTCTCAATTATCACATTTTAGAAATCTGTCATTTTATCTGCATTTCTCTCTGAAATGGTTGGGACTTCATTTTACTCCAACATCATCTGTACTTCCTAATATAATGGCATCATTTCTCTCCATAGATAAGAAAGGACTTATAGCTCTGTCCTTGAAACAGGATCAGGTATGTGTATAGGGCCAACTGGACACTACACCACAAGTAGCAAACATTATTTCTACCACATTTCTTAATGATTGTACTCTATATTTATATGTTCAAAAGATTTTCAAGTTCAAGTAATATACTCCCTGTCTAATTATTTAACCCATTTTATTTCAACTGTACTACACAGCATTCCTAATATACTTCAGTGTAATACACTAGTACATAAGGGTAAAAATATAATACCAGCACAAAAGAAATAAGTAGAAATATTGGTCAGAGAAAAGGCTAATGGAAAATCAAGTCAAAATCATATATTTAAGATAATAATTATTGAAAAATATTCTTTAAGTCCAAAGACTTAAAGGCTAATATTACAAAATTAGACAACTTGATACTCCCTGAAGAGAGATGCCCTTATAAGCTAAAGTGAATTGAAAGAGATATTTGAAAGCAGGATCAGTACAGAACAAAGCAAAATGCCACAGTTTTCAAAGGATATATATATATAACCAGATAATACCATTTTTCTTGGAAGCTCAGAGTTTGGTGATTGGTTAATAGTATACCAAGAAAATGTAGTGGTGTGAGGTGTCTTTTGGTCACTTGGGCAAATCAAGCAGATTTCCAAAGCATAAATAAGACACTAGGGAATACAGTTCTGAACTAATATTTAATACCTCCATGACATATTATCACCAAGCAAAAAAGCAGATTATCATTTTGAAAATAGTGGCCAATAATTAAATTTTGTTTACTAAATTTCCACATCAATAAAATTGTGTAGAGGAGTTCATCTTACAAACCATGACCACTTTCATTATTGAGAGCTATATGCTAAAATGTTTACTGGTTACATAGTAAAATGTCTTTAAAACTTGTTCTCCCTCATATGTGGATTAGAGACCTAAAACAAATGCAATAACATTATTGTACATGGGTCACACACTAAGGGAAGACTATATATGGGAGAAATAGGGAAAGGCTAGAAAACCAAAAACTTGACTGTGGTTGATGTGCTCAGTGCATAGGAAAGACTATAGTAATCTTAAACTGGCAGAGGCCACTATGGGAAGGGAACTAGGAAGTAGTGAAAAGGTCTGGTAGAGATGAACCAATTTGGGGTATAATACACATATGCATGGAAACAACAAAAAGAATTTCCCTGTATAGCTATCCTTATCTCAAACTAGCAAAAACATCATGTTTTTCTTATTATCTTTTATGTTTTTTTCTTCAACAGAATCGGAGAACAAAAGGTTGGAACAGGTTATGCCCAGAGGCAGGAGGGGGTTAAGGGGTAGGTGGCCCAAATAATGTATATACATGTTAGAAAGTGTAAAAACAATAAAATAAAATTTTTTAAAAAAGAATTTCTGGGAATACAGAACTTGAAGATCATTTACAGCACAGCTGATTCAGTTGAAAACTAAGGTCAACTTGCTGGAAGTGATGGGGAGGCATAATGGGAAATAAAGTCAAAAGGAAGGCTAAGATCAGGGATGGGCAGGGTAATAGACAAACAAAACTGTAAGTTCAGCTAAGTGATTGCACATGGCTTTCCTTTTAACAAAAATGTTAAAAGTAAACATTTTTTAGAAAACATTTTATGTTATTGGAGCCAGTGGAATATACAGGCAGTAATGTGATCTGGAATTTCAAGTGAGTGGAAATAAGAGCACTGTATGATCATATTATAGGTGTGTTTTCTGTGTGGTACTGGGAGTTGAACCTGGAGCCTCACACATGCTAAGCAAGTACTTTAACACGTGAGATATGCATGAGTCTTTTTCTTCTTTTTTTTTTTTGTAATAGTGTATCACTTTGTTTGCCAAGTTAGCCTTGAAGTCACAATTCTCTTGCTTCTTCCTCCAGAATAGCTGGGGTTGCAAACATGTACCATCATGCTTGACCTTGATTCTTGATTTAGTTTTTAATCCATCAGTGTTCTTCCTTGACAAATGTATTTAAAGATTAAAAATAAAATATTTCATACTTTATCATAAATATAAGTATTTTACTTCTACACATGCCAATGTTTAGCATTTGATAGGCACCATAATAAAGTGTTTTGTTTTGTCTTTTATTAATGCGGTTTGACCCCTACTATTGAGCCCTGGCTAAAAGGTGGTCAGTCAGTTCCCTTTCTTGATCAGGTGATTAACTCTATACTAATTTAAGGCTCTCATAATCATAATCACCCTAACCCCAGGTCCCACACAACTAGAGAGAGGTCTTATACTCTCTAGGAAACATAAATTAGCCCATAGGAAGTCTGAAAAAAACAAGCTAACATCACCCCACTGTCATAGTTAATTTTCCCCAACAACTGTAACTTGTTACCTTGTATGCAGGTACAGCATCTTATGTGGCCCTGTCTGGCAGCCTTCTCTCTTTCAGAGCTATACATAACAAAAAGTACTGCCTTTCATGTTTATAAATGTCATTGTTCATCCTGTCATTAAAAAGAATCTTTAAATTTTCTAAGATTGGAATTCAGTGCATATTTCTGCAATTGATATATGATTATGCACATATCTGTGGTCATTAATCCATAGGACTTTCAAATCTTATAATACCATCACTGTTTAAATATGTAGTGGAATAGATAGTGTCTGACAAGGAACTGGGAGACGTTCTAGTACTTGGTTTTCCAAGGACACTAAGTTGGAAATATCTTTCCTGTGTTAACAAGCAGTTCTTATATCTAGCACTACTCAAGATTCCATATTACAAATACCAGCTGATGCCTCAGGGCACCTACTATGTACCAAGGATTTTCCTTGTACAGTCCTGCCTCTACTTAAAACTTTGGCCCCTGCTGACTGGACATAATTTCTTGGTAATGTGCAGATACAGCTTTAAAGGCTTTAAAAAATATTTTATCCAAAAATTTTAGATAGCTGATTCTCTGTTGCTTGTAGTTTATTTTTTCTTAATTTAAAATGCTTTCTAGAACATTTGGTTTTCCCTTTTTAGGGAATTGATGACTGCTGATGTAGTCTTAATCACAGATCAAAGAGGGAAATGGAGGAACCAAGTTTTCCATAACACACTGAGACCTACAGTGTTACACACTGAGTAGAGAATAAAATGAGACATTTTTAAGGAAAAGCAGGTGCAGCTGACCATGTAGAAAAGCAAATACAAAGAGAACCTAATGGTTCTGTTAATTTTAAACCATTGAAAAGTTGATTGGTAAAAAGATCAATTTACTCTGCTCTTGGGTTTACACATATTTTCTCAAAGGTATGACATTTAGACTATTGATAGGACCATGACTTCCAAATGCAACTGTGTTAATGGCATGTAACAATACATGGCTCTCCTAAAGAATACAGAAAATAACATTGTACATAATCAGTAGTAGATATGAGCTTCATTGCAATTGTAATGTCATTTGCCTCTTAGAATGTATCATACAAATCTTTTGTCTCCCATTCAGTGTTGGATTTCTTTCCTTTTTACCTTCAACATAAACAAATTCATTTTTTGTTCTACTAATAATTGCTATTTTATTGTAGGCTCCAAGAAGCATATTCTCTTTACTATAAACAAAATAGAAATTGAAAAAGAATATTTCTACAAAAACAATTTTTGATTGTTTCTATTTCAGTACTGGCAATAAAGTGTTCTATATGTGATACTGAATTTGTAGAGTACATATAAGCTGTCTTGGTTACAAAACTCAATAAAGTGCTTTATTCCCAGACAGCTGGCATCTGTTCCTAAGAAAACCTGTTTTAACGTGCTGTTGTCTACACACAATCATTTTTTAATGCACCCAAAAGTCCACTTTTATAATAAGCTTCATTCCTAAGCTTGTTTCATTGGAACTACAGGCACTAGAAGTAATAAAAGAGAATTAGCAATGTAGAAACAGAATGAAAATATATTTTCTTTGTAAATTGTGCCCTGTTTGGCTGAGTTAGGTATTTATGAATGGTTTTGGTAAGGATTTATGTGATATGTAGATGACAGATATACAGGAACACATTAGAAGAAAAACACATTTTCATTCTTTCATTGATATCTGTTTCAGAAATTTAACCTTTTAAACTGTTCCCTGATCCAAGGTATGGCACAAAGTTTTATGATATTTTAAAAAATGTAAGTATAATTGTGTTGCATGAATACTTGAAAGAAGTACAAATGCCCATGATTTCCTCATAGTTAACTGCTAACAAATTCTAACGTGGCTTTCTTTCTGTTTTATTCATAAGTATTGTGGATATTAAATGTTGGCTAGGTTATGGTATATACCCTCTGCCAAGATTCATTTTTCCAGTGATTTGCTAATTTATTTTAAAAATAAATGCAGTTGAGATTTTTTTTCTCCATCTCATGGAAAGGTGACTTTAACATTTAAATGACCTTGATAGTGTAGGTAATTTTTTTATTCCAGGATTGTTTTAAAGTCTCTGTATTCCCTCTTATACAAAGACACACATACCTCAGATGTGTGCATAAGCACCATCAATATGATAGAGTCAAAATCAAACTCTGTTTTGATTCCAGTTACCCCTTAATATTTATTCAGTGGATTTCTTCCTTCCCTTATGCAAGATAAAATTCTTGTAGATTCCATGGTTTTTCTGGTCATTGTCAGGAAATTTAAAAGCCTTATAATCCTTTAAGTCACATACACACACATATAACTTAAAAATTAGAAATGTCCATATCCACAAATTAAACACCTCTTTTTTTTTTAACTCAAATACACAATTTATATTTCTTGTCTTCCAGAGACCTTCTATAGACAATAAGCAAGATATCCACTGCATGACAAAAGGCCTCTGGCCTTTTCCTTTTGATATTTTTTATCTTTCTCCATCCTTAATAAGAATGACTGGATAAAAATTTAATCTTATCAATTCATTTCAATTTCACTGGCACTACTGAATCCTAGCTTTCTAATTTCTGGGCCTGGTCTAATGCTCAGTTAAACTGACCAATTTTCTTAATAACTAATTTGAGATAGATTCTGTTCTTGTTTACTGGTTTTTCAAAATGGTTTAATTCTATTCCTAGGAATTTTGCCAGTAATATCCTTGGCAATATTGTATGCCTCACTCCTACTGTTGTTTCATAACTTCTTTTGCTGAGTACAGGAGTCCAGAAATACCATTTCTTTCATCTGTTGAGCCTATACTGTTCATCTTGGTTACCCTATTCTAAAGCAAGGACAACTAAAAGAAAACTTTTCTTCTTTGACCACTTATGGCTTATAAGAAATGTCGATATACTCTTTTCATCAAATAGACTGTAGTAAATTTGTCTGAAACTGGCTCAGCTATATTACAATATTTGGATTTTTCAGACTGGAAACACAATCCTCTCTCTTTCCCACAACTCTAATGATTTTAAGTTCCCAACCTCTAGGCTGACATAACAACAGACACTGCCCATACTGCCTTGGAAGTTATATGCAATTTCTTCTCTAAAATTGGGACTTTCTTTTTGCTTTTATGCCATTCACATGATTTGCCTAAGAGCCAAATAGTTGCTTCTCAGTTAAATATTTTGAAAGTTTTTTAGGATTAATCTTTAGAATATAACACTTCATCTATTCTTAAATCAGCAAGTCATCTTAACTCAACTTTGAATTAGATAGGATAAGTGTAATAGTTCTTATGATGTATTCAATGTAAAATCCTCCTTCAGATCCCTAACTTAGCCTAAGAAACCTATATTGAGTTCAGTTGGCTATTAAAGAATTTGGCAGCATATAAAATTTGTTGTCCAAACAATTGTCAGAGTGTAATAGAGAATTCACTTTGCATTAATATATTCAAAATATTTGAGAAGATTCATATGTATAGACTCTGACCTGAAGGATATGGAGTCTGTCACTTCCTGTACAGCAATGAATCTTAGACCCTCTACAATGCTAATTCAATCTCTAATTTATACCAAGATAATGTGTCAGTCTTTACTTAGTAGAGATTTTATTTTTGCAATAATCTAACTATTAATCATGTATTTTCAAAACATTTCTTCTTCTAGAGATTTTGATAAATCTCTGACAATTTTAATTTTCTTAAGAAACTTATGCTTTTGCACATCCAATCAAATTACTATAAGAGATATTGCAAGAATTGTTTATACTAAACTGTTATTACATAATATTTTATGCTACTATTATTTATTTTATCATAATAATTTATGAGGGATAACAACTATTTCTTTGAATTAAAAAAATGGAAACTAGAACTCCAAGTAATTATTATATTTTTAATGACCATTACAGAAACATACAAAAAAATTAACAAAACAAAAAACTTGTTCTTTGAAAAGATAGGCAAGATAAATAAACCCTTGGAAAATCTGCCCAAAATAAGGAGGGAAAAGACTGAAATCAATAAAATTAGAAATGAAAAACTGGGGATGACAAACACCAAAACAATCCAGGGCATTATCAGGAACTACTTTGAAAACCTATATTCAAATAAATTGGAGACTCTAGAAATAATAGACAAATTAATAGATACATATGACCATCTAAAATTGAACCAAGAGGATATTAATCACCTAAACAGATATATAACATATAAGGAAATTGAAGCAGAAATACAGAGTATCCCCCCAAAAAAGTCCAGGACCTGATAAATTTACTGCTAAATTCTACCAGACATTGAAAGAACTAATACCAATACTCAAATTTTTTCATGAAAAAGAAAGGGAAGAAACACAAACACTGCCAAAGACATTCTATACAGCCAATATTACCCTCATACCAAATTCAGGCAAGGACACAATAAAAAAAGAGAATTAGAGACCAATCTCTTTAATAAACATAGGTGTAAAAATCATTAAAATATTTGCAAACTAGATAGGAAGATCCAAGATGATGACTAGGATGCAGAAGCAGACAGCATGAGCTCTGTGATTCAAAAATCTTGCTGAGACACTAAAGCCACACTTGGCAGAAATAAAACACCAAGGAGAATCAAAACTCCAACACCACTGAACCCTTTCCAATGGAAAGCTTCTCCACTCCATGTTACACTGAGAAAACAGGAGGGCTCCCACTGCTGCCATACACTGGTTCCAAACCTGCTTGGGAGATATTCTGCAGACCAAACAAGTGAGCACCAAGCACCATGTGGTATTCCTCCAGCCACCCCTGGGATAAACCAGTATAGCTCCCTGGGTAGGCTGACCCCCCCCACACACAAAAAACTGAATAAACAACAAATTGAAACTAGCACATAGCAGAGAGGGCTGGAAGTTGAATGCACAAAGGAGAAGGGGGAAGGGACTAGGAGCTAATCTTCATGTGAACTTCCAGTAAACAAAGGCTAGAAAGGCAGGAGGGCCAACAGCGGGCCATTGATAAGCCACTACCTGAGATAGGGCAGGTAGTGGTCCACAAAGTTCATCTCCTGAGCCAGTGAGCAACATCCAAAGTCAAAAAGCCCTGCAAAATTTAAAAACAAACACCAAACGATCACAACACACTGACAGCAAGGGGTCAGATGATGGATCACTGATCTTGTCCCAGAGAAAGGTGTCGAGGGAAAGAAACAAGACCCTAGTAAACAAGCAGAGCAAAAGCCTAACTCCAAAGCAGGACAGCTGGTGGGCTACAGAGCTGATTCTGGAGCCTGAAGCCAACATATAAACTTAAACTGCTACAACTCACTGAGGGAGGAGTTGACCATACAGCTGCTGCTGAAAGACAGAAGAAAAAAAAAAAAAAACTACCCAAACAATTGGCAAGACTACAACAGAGCTGCTGCTTAAATACCAACAACAGAACTGGATGCTGGAGGAGTAACACCAGAACTTAAACTAAGACTGAAATTCTATTGTTACTGAACGTGAAATTATTTTTTTCTTTGTTTTGTATCTTGTTTGTTTGTGTTTGTTTGTTCACCTCTCCCCTTTTATTTTTGTGGATTTTTGTTTGTTTTTTTTTGTTTGTTTGCTTGGTTTTTTTTGTTAGTTTTACTATTGTGAATTAGTTAATAATAAATTACACCCAGACCAGGAACAAAAATAGCAAACACACACTTAGCTAAAAGCCCAATATAGCCACAAAACAAAATTAAACCAAGAGAAAGAAAACAGGTGACTGAAAACACCAACTAGCCTATCAAGAATACAGTTGCACAGTACCAAGTGAAGCAATAGGAAGACAAAAAAGGGATGGAAACCTTTCTCCTCCCAAAAATGATTTACTATAGAATTCAAAGGGAAATGAAGAAAAGGGATACCTAGTTCTGGACTCCAACAAAACAAACATAAATGCCAAGGAACCCAGTGATGCCCACAAATACAACCTCAAAGAAGAAATCCTGCAAGTAACCACTGGGAATTTCATGGAGATGTTACTAGACATGGTTAACCAAAACATACAAGAGGCACTCCAGAAATTTCAAGACACCAAATATAAAGAATACAAGAAGACACAGAAAAAAATAAATGAACTCAAAGGAGACCTGAATAAACACCAAAGTGAAACAGAGAACAGTATAAATAGATACGTAAATGAATTAAAGAAGAAAATAGACAATATTAAACAGGAAGTGACCCATGATATGTAAAACCTCAAAAAAAAGAATGAAACAGAAATACAAAACAAAATGGAAGGCCACTCCAGCAGACTAGAACAAGAAGGAAACAGAATTTCAGAACTTGAAGATAAAATGGAAATTAAAGAAAAAACTGAAGAGCTATTAGTCAAAAAACTCAAGACTTGCCAAAGGAATGTGCAAGAACTCACCATCTCCATCAAAAGACCAAACCTAAGAATCATGGGGATTGAAGAAGCAGCAGAGATTCAAGCAAAAGGAATTCATAATATATTCAACAAAATAATAACAGATTTTTCCAAATCTAGAGAAAGATATGCACAGTCGGGTATAGGAAACCTCCAGGACACTAAACAAACTTGACCAAAATAGAAGTTGCCCACTACATATTATCATTAAAAAAATAGGCACAGAGAATAGAGAAAGAATATTGAAGGCTATAAGAGAGAAAAAAACAAATAACAGACAAAGGTAAACCCATCAAAATCACAGCAGACTTCTCATGGAAACCTTAAAAGCAAGAAGGGCATGGAGTGAGGTATTCCTGGCACAGAATGAAAATAACTTCAACCATAGGAAACTAGACCACCAAGCCAACACTACAAAAATTTCTTCAAGGAATACTGCACACAGAAAATGAAAGCAAATAAAACATGGGAGGACAGGCAGCACCAAATCACAGGAGAAGAAAAGACAAGGAATCAGAGAGTAACATTGATTCACCTGCACACAATCAAAACCTTAAACATCAAAAACAACTAAATGACAGGTATCACCACATACATATCAATATTAACACTGAATATAAATGGACTTAACTCCTCCATCAAAGACACCATTTGGCAAACTGGATTAAAAAGAAAGATCCAACAATCTGGTGCTTACAGGAGACCCATCTCATTGACAGAAACAAACACTGGCTTAGCATGAAAGGCTGGAAGAAGATTTACCAAGCCAATGGCTCTTGAAAACAAGCAGGAGTAGCAATACTTATCTCAGACAAAGTACTCTTCAAACTTACATTGATCAAATGAGATAAAGAAGGACACTCCATATTAACAAAAGAAGAAATATACCAAAAGGAAATAACAATTATCAACATATATACACCCAATGTCAGTGCACCCAATTATATCAAATATACTCTGAAGGACCTAAAAGCATACATAGATGCCAACACAGTGCTATTGGGAAACTTTAATATACCTCTATCACCAATAGATAGGTCATCCAAACAAAAAAATCAATAAAGAAATTTAAGAACTAAATCACACCATAGACCAAATGGACCTACCTAATGTCTACAGAATAGTTCATCCAATGTCTGCACAATGTACATTCTTCTCAGCAGCTGATGGAACTTTACCCAAAATTGATCATATCTTAGGGCACAAAGCAAGCCTTACCAAATATAAGAAAACAGAAATTATCCCAGGCATTCTATCTGATCACAATGCATTAAAACTAGAACTCAAAAACTTGAACAAAAATAGCAGTAGAAAGCATACAAATAATTGAAAGCTGACAAACACATTGCTCAATGATCAATGGTTCACTGATGAAATAAAAGAGGAAATTAAAAGTTTCCTGGAAGTTAATGACAATGAAAACATGACCTACCAGAACCTATGGGACACAGCAAAGGCAGTCCTAACAGGAACAAGGAAAACCCAAAACAAGCAGAAGAAGAGAAATAATAAAAATAAGGGCACAAATTAATGAAATAGAAACAAACAAACAAACAAAACACAAAGAATCAATGAAACAAAAAATTGGTTCTTTGAAAAAATCAAGTAAGATTGACAAACCCCTGGCAAACCAGACTAAAATGAGGAGAGAAAAAACCCAAACCTGTAAAATCAGAAAGGCAAAAGTGGAGATAACAAGTAACAGAAATCCAGGACATCATCAGAGACCACCTTGAGAACCTATATTCCAATAAATTTGAAAATCTTGAAGAGATGGTTAAATTTCTAGAAACTTATGACCATCCAAAATTGAACTGAGAGAATATTAATCACCTAACTAGATCTGTAACACAAAATGAAATTAAAGCAGCAATAGAGTCTCCCAAAAAAGAAAAGTCCAGGACCTGGTGGATTCTCAGCTGAATTCTACCAGGCCTTTAAAGAAGAACTAATACCAACTCCCTTTAAACTTTTCCATGAAATATAAACACATTTTATGAAACCAGTATTAAAATCAACCCAAAACCTGACAAAGACACATGCAAAAATGAGAACTTTAGGCCAATCTCCTTAATGAACATCAATGCAAAAATCCTCAGTAAAATAATGACAAACTGAATCCAACAACATATCAGAAAGATCATTCACCATGACCAATTTGGCTTCAACCAAGGGATGCAGGGGTGGTTCAACATACACAAATCTATAAATGTAATACAGCACATGAATAGAAGCAAAGACAAAACCACTTTATCATCTCAGTAGATGCTTTAAGAAAACTAGGAATAGAAAGAATGTACCTCAACACTATAAAGGCTATATATGACAAATCTATAGCCAACACCAGACTTATTGGAGAAAAACTTAAACCATTTCCCCTAAAATCAAGAACAAGAAAAGCGTGCCCCACACCTATTCAACAAAGTTCTGGAATTCCTAGCCAAAGTAATTAGGCAACAAGAAGAAATAAAAGGAATCAAGATAGGTAAAGAAACTGTCAAAATGTCCCTATTTGCAGATGACATGATCCTCTATCTTAAAGATCCAAAAAGCTGTACCCAAAAATTCCTAGACACCATAAACAGCTACAGCAATTTGGCAGGATACAAAATCATCTTACAAAAATCATTAGCTTTTCTTTACACCAACAATGAACAAATTGAGAAAGAATGCATGGAAACAATTTCATTTACAATAGCCTCAAAAAAATCAAATACCTAAAACTGAACAAAGGATGTGAATGACCTCTATAAGGAGAACTACAAACCCCTGAAGAAAAAGATCAAGGAAGACTACAGAAGGTGAAAAAATCTTCCGTGCTCATGGATTGGTAGAAACAATATAGTGAAAAATGGCTGTGCTCCCAAAAATAATCTACATTTTTAATGCAATTCCCATCAAAATCCCAATGAAATTCATCATAGAGATTGAAAAATCTATCCTAAATTTCATTTGGAAACACAAGAGACCACAAATAGCCAAGGCAATACTCAGCAAAAAGAGCAATGCTGGAAGTATCACAATATGTGACTTTGAACTATACTACACATCAGTAGAAATAAAAACAACATGGTACTGGCACAAAAACAAACATGAAGACCAGTGGAACAGAATAGAGGACACGGATCTGAATGTACACAGCTATGCCCACCTTATTTTTGACAAAGGCACCAAAAACACATGGTGGAGAAAAGACAGCCTCTTTAACAAATGTTACTGGAAAAAGTGGTTATCTATCTACAAAAATTGAAACTAGATCCATGTTCATCACCAAATACTAGTTAACACCTCAAAATTGATAAAGGACCTTAATATCAGACCTTAAACTCTGAAGTTAGTGCAGGAAAGAGCAGGGAATACTCTGGAAGAAAGAGGTATAAGTAAGGATTTCCTCAATAGAACCCCAGCAGCTCAGCAACTAAGAGAAAGACTAGGACTATATAAAATTAAAAAGCTTCTGCATAACAAAAGAAATAGTTTCTATACTGAAGAGACCACCCACAGAGTGGGAGAAAATATTTGCCAGCTATACATCAGACAAAAGACTGATAACCAGCATATACAGGAAGCTGGAAAAATCTCAATTCTCCCAAAATCAATGAACCAATAAAGAAATGGGCAATTGAACTAAACAGAACTTTTTCAAAACAAGAAATTCAAATGTTTAAAAAACACATGAAAAAATTCTCACCATCTCTGGCTATAAAGGAAATGCAAATCAAAACCACACTAATTCTACCTTACCTCTATTAGAATAGCTGTCACCAAAAACTCCACCAACAACTGGTGTTGGCAAGGATGTGGCAAAAAAGGAACCCTCATACACTGCTGGTGGGAATGCAAGCTAGTGCAACTACTCTGGAAAACAATATGGAGGCTTCCTAAAAAACTAAACATAGATCTGCCATATGATCCAGCAATCCCACTCCTGGGGATATACCCAAAGGAATGTGACACAGGTTACTCCAGAAGCACCTGCACACCCACGTTTATTGCAGCACTATTCATAATAGCCAAGTTATGGGAACAGTCAAGATGCCCCATTATTGACAAATGGATTAAGAAAATATGGTATTTATTCACAATGGAGTTTTACTCAGCCATGAAGAAGAATGAAGTCTTATCATTTCCAAGTAAGTGGATGGAACTGGAGAACATCATTCTGAGTGAGGTTAGCCAGGCTCAGAAGACCAAAAATGCATGTTCTCCCTCATATGCAGAATTTAGATCTAGGGCAAAGGCAGTAATATTGTTGGACGTGTGTCACATGCTTAGGGGAGAGCACATACGGAAGTAATGGTTATAGGCAGGAAATCCAAAACTTGAAAGTGTTTGACGTCTCAACTTCAGAGGAGCTAATACAGTTACCTTAATGTAACAGAGGTCCTTATGGGAAAGTGACTGGGAAGTAGTGAAGAGGTTAGTTAGAGATGAATCAATTCGGGTTGTGATACATGTGTGCACTGAAGCAATGCTAGGAATCTCTCTGTATAGCTATCTTTATCTCAACTAGCAAAAGCACTATGTATTTCTTATTATTGCTTATGTCTTTTCTTTGACAATATTGGAAAAAAGGGCAAAACAGGTTCTGCCTGGAAGCAATGGGGATGGAGGATGAGGGAGGGAGCAGGCGATGCAGTGGGGAGAAATGGCCCCAACAATGTATGCACAGATGAATAAATGAATAAAGAAAATAATTTGCAAACCAAATTTGGCAGCATATCAAAAACATCATACTCCATGATGAAATGGGTTTAATCCTTGGAATGCAGGGATGGTTGACCATATGTAAATCACTAAATGTAATACAGCAAATTAACAGAAGCAAAGACAAAACCCACATGATCATCTTAATAGATGTAGAAAAATCCTGTGATAAAATTAAAAATACCTTTATGATAAAAGCTCTAATTAAATTAGGAATATAAGAAACATACTTCAACATAATAAAGGCTATATATGACAAACCTATAGCCAACATGATACTAAATGGAGAATAACTGAAAACATTTTCTCTAAAGTCAGGAATGAGACAAGGGTGTCTACTCTCTCCAATCTTATTCAACATAGACTTGGAATACCTAGACAGAGCAGTAAGACAGGGAGAAGATATAAAAGGAATATAAATTGGAAATGAAGTAGTCAAACTATCCCTATTTGCAGACAATATGATCTTACCTAAAAGACTCAAAAAACTCCAACAAAAAACTTGTAGACAGCATAGACAGCTTCAGCAGTGTAGCAGGACACAAAATTAATTCATAAAAATCATTAGCTTTTCTACACACTTACATTGAACAGATTCAGAAAGAATATAGGAAAATAATTCCATTTATAGCACCCTCAAAAAAATCAAAAGCATACATATAAACTTAACACAGGATGTGAAAAGCCAGGTTCAGGTTGCTCAGGCCTGTAATCTTAGCTACTTAGGAAGCAGAGATCAGGAGGATCGCAATTTGATGCCAGCTCAGGCAAATAGTTTGCAAGCCTTATCTAAAAACATGCATCACAGAAAAAGGGTGTTGGCGTGGCTTAAGGTGTAGGCCCAGAGTTCAAACACCAGTATGGCCGAAAAAGAAAAAGGATGTGAAAAACCTCTACAAGGAGCACTACAAACCATTGGAGAAAGAAATCAAAAAAGACTACAGAAAATGGAAAGCCTCTCATGCTTATGGATTGGTAGAATCAACATAGTGAACATGACTTTATTAACAAAAGCAATCTACATGTTCAACATAATACCAATCAAAATTCCAAGAACATTCTTCACAGAGATTGAAATTTCTATTCTAATGTTAGGATTTGGAAAAAAATCTTTAAAAAATTTGAAAAAATATTTTGAAAAAAAATATTATTTGGAACAAAAGAACACCAATAACCAAAGCAATCCTGGACAAAAGAACAATGCTATGGGTATCAAAATACCCAACTTCAAACAGTACTACACAGCCATAGCAATAAAACCATAGCACAGTACTAGCACAAAAAAGATATGAAGACCAGTGGAACAGAATAGGAGAACAAGATATGAATCCACAGTTATGCACACTGACTTTTTCACAAAGGCATCAAAACATACCATGGAGAAAAGACAGCTTCTTCATCAAATGTTGCTCGGAAAACTGGATATCTATCTACATGTCTTTCACTCTGTACGTGTATCAACTCTAAGTAAATTAAAGACCTAAATATAAAACTTGAAATTTTGAAGCTAGTGCAAGTAAGAGCAGGAAATACACTGGAATTAATAGGCATAGGCAATGACTTCCTAAATAGAATTCAAATGGCTCAGCAACTAACAGAAAGGATTGGATTGACAAATGGGACTACATGAAATTAAAAAGCTTCTGTTCAACAATGACAAAAACTGGTTCCTAAATTGAAGAGGCTGCCCACAGAATGGGAGAAAGTCTTTGCCAGCTATACATCTAACAAGAGATTAATAAACAGATTATGTAGGGAACTAAAAAAAAACTAGACTCCCAAAAAATCAATGATCTGTTAAAGAACTGGGCAAAAGAAATGAACAGAGCTTTTTCTAAAGAAGAAGTACAAATGGCTAAAAACCACGAAGAAATGCTAAACATCCCTGGCCATAAAGGAAGTGCAAATCAAAACCATGGTAAGATTCCACCTAACTCCTGTTAGAATAACTACCTTCAAAAACATAAAAACAAATGTTGGTGAGGGTATGGGGAGAAAGGAACTCTCATATACTGCTGGTAGGAAACTAAATTAGTCATTTTCTTTTTCTTATATATAATCTTGCCTGAGGGGTTGGTACCTTTGGGAGGGGGAAAGAGGTCAGGAAAGAGTGAAGAAGGATGAATATAGTGCAAATACTGTATACACATGTATGTAAATGGAAAATGATACCTTTGAAACTATTCCAGTAATGGGGTAGAAAAGTATGGGGAAGAATGATGGAGGGAGTGAAGTCAAGTATGATATATCTGATATATTTTAAGAAATTTTGTAAATTCCATGATAAACCCACACCAGGCAAAACAATAAAAAAAATTTTACAAAAAAAAGTAATAAAAATTTGAATTGCAGGATATGCATTGTAATCTTATTTAATATACATTTTTGTAAATATATAAACCCATGATATATGATACTATTTTATAAACCTCTTTTTTGTCATCACCTAGGCAATGATGTAATAGTACAAATAAAAAACATTAATTTTTCTTATTTCAGACTCTAAAGTTAAATATCATAGAGTTATTTTGTTTATCAAAAGGAGTTGAGATTTTAAGCAGGGAAGAATGATTAAATTTCCCTTCTATTCCAGTCTCTCAAAGCTGGAAACAAAATGGCAGAAGAAAAGAGTGGAAGGGAATTGCTGTGTTTTTCATGAGCACATCCTATAGCTCCTGTGCTTTGCACTTTTTCTCCAGTTCTATGGAGTATGTCCAGAGCTAGAGATTTTAATGATCCAGAGTGGTAGAGGAAGTAGTTGAATTACTTCCTTTTCTTCAAACATCAAGTGTAGGTGTCCACTACATATACCAAAACATAATATCTTTACTAGTTCAATGCTGGAAACCCAGAGAGGCCAACCAGGATATTTCAACACTTGCAGGCATGGACTAAAAGACAATCTGAAATAATTATGCATACCAATATTTTAGTGCTATTGAAGTCCTCCAACATTTAGATCTGAGTCCAAGGAAGATGGGATTAGCCTAAATTATCAGCCACTTTTGCAGGAAAGGGTTTTAAATTTATGGTACTCTCTCCAGAATGTACTAATTTTTAAATAAAATTTTATCTCCTCTGTCTGACTTCTTTTATCTATAGCAGGTAGGCAAACAGCTTCTTCTATAATGTTCTTCAAAATCATTAGTAGCTGGAAAAAAGTAGGCTACTTTTGGTGGCACAGCGAAATATATTCAAATCTGCCCTGTATACACCATTTATAAATAGGCTTGATTCTGCTTTCCAAGGTTGTGTACTCTTGGGTGAGTATGTACATTAATGTCACTCACATTCATTACTAGCTATACATCTGGCAAGAGATTGATAACCAGAATATATAAGGAGCTCAAAACACTAATCTCCCCCAAAATCAATGACCAAATGAAAAAACAGGCAAAAGAACTGAACAGAGCCTCTTCAAAGGAAGAAGCCCAAATGGCTAAAAACCACGTGAAGTAATGCCCAATATCTCTGGCTATAAAGGAAATGCAAATCAAAACCATGCTAAGATTTCACCTCATTCATTTTAGAATGGCTACCATCAAGAACACATACAACAAACAATGTTGGTGAGGATGTGGGGAAAAGGAAAACTCATACACTGTTGGTGGTAATGTAAATGAGTACAAACACTATGGAAAACAGTATGAAGTTTCCTCAATAAAACAAAAATAGACCTGCCATATGATCCAGCAATGCCCTCTGAGAGATTTGAGTCAGTTTACAACAAAGGCAGCTGCACACCCATGTTCATTGCAGCACTATTCACAATAGCTAAGCTTCAGAAGCAGCCAAGGTGCCTCACTACTGAGGAATGGATTAAGAAACCATAGAATTTATGCAATGAAATTTTATTCAGCAACAAAGAAGAATGAAATGTTGTCATTTGCAGGTAAATGGATGGAAGTGGAGAACATCAGCTTATGTGAAGTCAGGTAGTTTCAGAAGGCCAAAAGCCATGTGTTTTCTCTCATTTGAATTACAGAGACCTAATAAAAACACAGCAATATTATGAAAAACAACTCAATCTAAGGGGAGGTCACATATGAGAGGGGGAGTATAAAAGAAGGAAGTTAATGTGAATATGGTTGATGCACTTTCTATACAAGTATGCAGAATTTTTAAAGCAGTTGAAACCACCATAAGAAAGGGACTAAGGTAGAAAGAAGACAAATATAGAAGATGAACCACATCGGCCTCTAATACATATATTCTTGGGAGTACTACAAGGAAATTCTCTGTGTAGCTATCTTAAACAAGCAAAAATGCCATTTTTTTCTTTTTCTTTTTTTTTCTTTTAGAGAAACGGTGAATATGAGGGTAAAACAGGTCCTGACTATGGGGGTTGGTGTCAGTGGGTGGTGGGAAGATGTTGGGAAATGATGAAGGAGGATAAATGTGGTATAAATACTGTGTACACATGTAGGTAAGTGCAAAAATGATACCTGTTGATACTACTCCAGGAATGGGGGGAGGGTGGAATAAAGGACAATGATGGAGGAGACAAATATATTTGATATATTATAAGAACTTTTATAAATGACACCATGTACCCCCACCCAGCACAAGAATAAAAATAAATAAAATTTAAACGAATTTTTAAAAGATGGCTTATAAATTTTATGGAATCCAGGGACTTTTAAAGTCAAACACCAAAAGTGTTCTTAATAGGAGCCTACAATTTAGAAAATTATAGTGGATATCCATAGTGGATTTTTAGCTGTTGACCACAGGTATAGACGGTTTGCTTGGTTTAAGGAATCTGATAAAGCAGTCTGTAGTAAAGACTCCATCCTGCTGAGTTTGGCTTTTCAATGTAGCTGTGTAGCCTGACTTGTCCTGACAGAACATTGACCCCTTCAATTCTTGTGTCTTATGCTAAATAGTACTTTACAGGAAATTTGAACGTAGTTTTCTGTTTCCATTCCTCTATACCCAAATCTCTGCTCTGCCTTGTTTGTTCTATGACTTAGCTAATAATTTTAAAACTAATTATCACAGAGAAAAATGTTCAGAAAAAGAATTCAGATTATTATAGACAGTATATAACTAATCAAAACTTTTTTTTGTATTTTGAGATTATGACATAGAGACAGAAATCTGGAGAATCAAAAGAAAAGCTGCAGAATCAGTAGAGATAGAAGTGAATAGTTTTGGAGATAGGGGAGATAGAAGCAGCTCAGTAGAGGAACAAGGGGAGGGTTCAGACTGCCAGGGTTCAACTAAGACTACTAGATCACAAGAGCTTCTGTAGTAGCCACAGCTGTTCTAATTGTATTCTCTTGTCCAAGGAGCTATTCATTCACTGTTACTTTATTTGTGTTTTGTGTTCCCACCTAAATGGGTTTTCCTGCTTGCTCAAATAGAGGTATATTCCCTTCAGAAGCCCATGTTAAAGTGGTATAAGCTGTTACGATGTTCCATTGGTACAGAGACCAAGGATATATGTTATTCTTTATGCACATCCAAATTGTGGAATTTAACACACAGCAGGTTGAAATACATGACAGGGAATGAATGAATGACCCTAAAATATGTGATAGCAAATTACATTTGGTCAAAAAATATCTTGATGAATTATCAGTTAGTTATTCAGTCCCATTTTGTACTATACACACACACACACACACACACACACACACACACACACTCACGCATACACACATACTTCATCCTCTATTTGTTTTTTCTTTCATTTTAAAATTTGAAATGATAGAGGTATTTCTGATAGCTAGTTAAGGAGCAAGACACATTTACTTGTTTTTATTCACAAACTTCTCTGGTGAAGGAAGTGAATATTTTCCCTCTTCATAAAAATTAAGGTCTTACTAAAGAAATATAAACATTATCAAGACACCTAATCCCACCTATTTATTTATTGTTAAATAAATAAATATTTATTTTTCCAGTTTTCATCTCCTGCTGTGTTATCACTAACTTCTGATGCAATGCTGTTGAATACCTGCCTACAGAGCTTTTCCTGGACTTTCTTCAACAAACCTCTCATTTCCACATTAGGTTTTCTATGGTTAATATATCCTGTAAGCATTTAATGTGGCACTATGAGTTGTTGTGAAGATAAGCTTAATCAGAGCTTGACCTTACATAGTTCTGTAGATCACTCCTGATTTAAAGTGACAGACTAAATTCTCAACATTAGCCTGCATCAGATTTTTAATATTCCAAAGGAATGAATTTTGTCAGTGGCTCTACAGCAGTAAATGGAAAACAGATATCAGGGTACCCTTCCAACTTACGGAGCAAGTATATCTAAGAGCCAAATTGTAAGTTACAAAACATTACTACCTAGCACAATAGTCTGTGAGGAAAACAAAAAGCATGAGCTTTCTTGTGAGGAACTATTTAAGCTTCTTAAATATATGGAAAACTATCACAAATAACATTTTGTTTTCAGTAAATGGTATGGATATTTTTTAATCCACCAAAGGATATGCCCTTTATAGTGCATTGTAGTCTCTTTAAAGCAATCAAGCCAAAAACATTTCAGCATTTTTTAAAATCAAGAAATCATCAAGTGAGATGCACCACAAACTTGTGGATTTCCTAAATAATTATTCATGTTTAAATTAAATTATCAAACATTGGGGGTATAGCTAAGGAGCAATGTTTGCCTAGAGCACAGGAGGTTCTGAGTTTGATTCCAGACACCACACACACACACACACACACACACACACACACACACACACTAAATATATAATGTATTTTAAAACATCATTAATATCACTTCATTCCACCTCATTATTTATCTTAATATTTTTTCTTTTTGATTATTTTACTTTTTCCTGAAGATGTGAGAATCATTGCTGGTAGTAGAGTTCCTTGTCGAAATCATTTCCTTGAAAATGACTTATCTTAAGCACTCAGCTGGCTCATCTCTGGATGTCCTCTTAGACACCCTAGTCACTCTACTCTCACAAGAATGGCTATTCAAAGTATACTTGTTTCCTCCAAAATGAATGACTCTTTTCCATATACACTACATTCATTAATTCTATAAACATGGACTGAGTTCCTATTGACAACCAATCTCTCTAATTAGAGGAAGAATAAATAAATCAGGACTTATTACAATGGTTATAAAACTGGTTTACGTGACTTTTTTGCATGACCATAAACTCTTCAAGTCTTAGGGCCATATTCTTTGTTATATTTGTAATAGCAAGGATAAAATTCACAAATGTCATTTGAAACAAGGTCTTAATGAATAATTAATTTCTAGAGAACAAGTATGACATTTAGCACAATACTCTAGAAATCAGAGTTTCATTTTCAAAATAGAGTCCCTGTGAAAATTCTGAGAAGAAAGAAATTACCATGTATGGGTTAGGTAACATGTAAGATAAAATAATGGAGACAAAGAGACTGGGAAATCACCCATTTTAATTTATTCCTTTCTAAATATTTGCTTTCATTTAGCATACAGTTCAATTTTTTTATATTCTTAGACCCTAACTCCTTTGCCATTGTCTCTGTTGTGCCTTTTACTTTGTGTACCGGTGTGCGTAAGTCTGTATTTGTCCCTAAATCAAAATCTTACAACTGATAGTGTATGTAACATAATTCAGCTAGATAAATTACACAGTTTAAATAGTTAGTCTTCTAGGGAACAAACTGCCCAAAAAAGCCTCCCATCCCTGTATACACAAATCTGTAACATCACTTTGCCACTCAGCCCATAGGTTTGAAAGCTCCAGTCCTCCACCTCTTGTCTCTGGGCTTTGCTACTTGTCTTACTTTTTCTGATAGAGTGTTAGTAATTGTGATATAAATACAAACTTAAAAAGCACTTATGCATTGGTATGTGTTTTCTTTCTGATATTAGCAACCGTAGCATTGTAACTGTAAAGAAAAAATTAGGTTCGTTTTTGCTGTTTAAGAAACTATATGAAGACTTCTGGAGTCCTCTCATCTAAAATTCTCCAGACCAGGCAGCTGGGCCACAGGTATGAGTAAGATCATTCTGAATCATCCAGCCCCATACAAACTTAGGAGGAAGAATTGCCTAGTCAGATTCGTAAGAAATAAAAATTGGTGCTTTAAATGCTTTAAATAAACATTTTAAATCACTTTCCTCTACAAAATAAATTAACTTAGTAAGTAGACATTCCAAGAATTAAGAAAAACAGTCAACATTTACATTATTCAGCCTTATTATGCTATTTGATTGTATAAGCATTTCTCAAAAACATTTGGTACTGAGTTGGATGTTAAAATTTAGTATGAAGTGTATTCCAAAAGAGAAGTAGACATTTATGGAAAATATTATGCCTTAAAATCTTTGAAGAAGATCAGTCTTTTTCCCACTTTTAGAATTGGGCCATGAGTTTTTAAATGCATTTGAATAAAATCAAAATAATAGTTGATGAATATTTTTTTCTCAATCTACGAATCTTTTGTTTTCAGTATTATTCCAACTATGTGCAAATTTCAAATAAAAACAGAAATGTCAAAACCACTTACTAAGTCATTGATACATAGCAACTAAAACACTATAATAATGCTTTATATATTCTCTATAATTTGTTTTAGGACTGACTGATAATTCACTGATAAACATGCAAATTAAGTAGTATATTGAAATCTATGCTGTTATTAAATATCATAGTTGGGGTTCGAACAGTACCTGCTTATTCTAAATACTGTACTTTAAACAGTTATGTACAGTGGATCCTAATAAGTATAAATTGAATTCAAATCATTGTTGTTTACTGTAAACTTCTTATCAAGTATGTTCTAAAACTGCATGAGTTCATTCTTTCTAGAGGCTATATGAATTATCTTTCTCAAGGACAATGTATTTTAAAAATTATAGCACAGCAACACAGTATCATATGTAGCCTCAGACTTGTCTGCAATGAGTCAAATGTCCTCCTCATAAAAAATAATGTATGACTAACAAAAAGCCAACCTTTCCAATGTCTGTGTCCATTCTCCTTCCTATTTAAACATCATTTGTGTGGCTTATTTAGATTTCATCCAAAGCCATTCAGCTTAACAACTTAACATTTTTATTTGAATAAACATTTCTGAAATGTTTTGTAAACCAAACTACCACTTAGAAATTCCTCTGAGACTACTTATAAGTAAATGTAAACTATTTTCCTGAGCCAAATAAATGTTCATAGTATTTATTTTACAGAAAAATGTTTCATAGAGTGACCTGGGTATACTGAGATTAGGAAGATTTATGGAATCCACAGAAGATGTTTTAAAGTTCTACTTTCCTCTTTATAAACTGTAAGTTTCTAGTTACATTCTAAGTCACAAAATTGTATTCTCCCTCAAAGGATAAAGCATTATATGTGAAGCGATTCTGATAAGATAGAACCTCATGGTTGATATCAGTAAGCCTCCAAAAAATTGCTATCTAGTTGAATTTCTGTGGAATAAATGTGAGAGAAACTGGCACTTCTTAGAACAGAATAGGAAAGGGAAGAGTTTACTTATAAAACTGATAAATGCAATTACATTGTGAGTCAAAACATATTTTGTTTGTTTTGGAAAACTTTCATAGACTGTACACTACTTTCAGGGATGTTATTATTCTGCATGTTTAAAATCACCAATTTGGGACATTAGAGTTTAATGTTTCTAATAACCATGGATTAAAACTAATTTTATACATCTTACAGTCAGTAAAATATAGTCAGTATGATCAAAACTAATATATTTACTGGTGATTTAAAGTAAATCAATGATAGTTGAAATATATTTTACAATTTTATAAGTAAATTATTTTTAAATCAAATCACTTTTCTGTTGCTCAAATGTCTTCCTTCAAACTTTATTTTTTATAATTTCTATAATTTTATTAGCATATATTACATTTTATTAGCACATATATTTTGTTAACATATATTGTACAAAGTAGTTTTATTGTAATATTTCCATACATACATATAATGTACTTTGAACAAATTCACCCCTCTATCATTCTTTTTTATCCTCCTTCACAATTTTTAATGAGTTTTTAAACAATTTTTAGTAATAATGACTTTTATTTTTATCCATGCATATGATTTACTTCTATCATACTCAACCTTGAAACATCATTTTTCCCTCCCTTCCACTAGCTCCCCACCCTAACCTAACCCCATTTAATACTGATAACATTCTTTTTTTTGTGGGAAGGAATGTCAAGATTCTGTATGAGAGCCAACGTGTGATATTTTTTTCTTAGTCTAACTTGTGTTGTTTAATATGATTTCCATCTCCACCCATGTTTCTGCAAATGACATAATTTCATTCCCCTTTATAGCTGAACAATACTCTGTTATGAGTACATACCACATTTTCTTTATCCATTAATCAGTTAATGGATGTATAGGTGATTCCATATTTTGGCCATTTTATAGCTGCACTGTAAAATACTGCTATAAAATGGATGTGAATGTCAACTCTATTCTGCCTTACATTGCTTCATATGTATGCCCAGGGGTGGTATAACAGGATCATATGGTAGTCGTATTTTTAATTTTGTTTTGAGGAAACTACACACCGATTTCAATAATGCAACACTAATTCATGATCCTATCAACAGTGAATGTGTGTTCCTTTTCCCCTGCACTCTTACCAGCACTTGTTTTGTTTGTTTTGATGATTGCCATTGAGACTGGGATAAATTGAAATGTCAGTGTCAGTTTGATTTCATTTCTTCTATGGCTAAGGGAGTTGAAGATTTCTGCATGTATTTATTAGTCATTTGTACATTTTTTGGGAACTGCCTATTCAATTCATTGGCCAATTCATTAATTGGATTGCTTGATCTTTTGGGGATTGACTTTTGAAAATATTTATATACTAATCCTTTTAATATTAATCCTTTGTCAGATGAATAGCCAGAAATGATTGTTTTTCATTCTGTAGGTTTTCTCTTGATAATGGCATTTTTTCCTTTGTTGTGCAGAATCTTATAATTTGATACAGTCCTATTTGTCAATTCTTGCCCTTATTTCCAGAACAATTGGAGTCTTATTCAGAAAAGAGTTACCTAAGCCTATATCTTCAAGAGTTTTCCCTCTAGTGCTTTCAAAGTTTCAGACTTTACATCCAGATCCATTTTTATCCCAATTAATTTATTTTATTTTATTGTTTTATTATTATTTTTTATTAACATGTGCATACATTATTTGGGTCATTTCTCCCTCCTTCCCCCCTCAGTTCTGGCAGGTCGTGTTCTGGCTTTATCACTAGTTTTGTTGAAGAAAAGAGACAAGCCTAATAAGGAAGACAAAGTGTTTTTGCTAGTTGAGTTGAGGATAGCTATCCAGAAATATTCCTAGCATCGCTTTTGTGTACACGTGTTATGACCCATGTTGATTCATCTCTAATTGATCTTTACCCTGGTTACTGATCCCCTTCTCATGATAACCTCTGCTGCTTTAAGGTTTCTGTATTAGTTCCTCTGGAGTGAGGACATCAAACGCTTTCATGTTTTGGGTTTTCTACCTATTTCTATATCACCAAAATGTGCTCTTCCCTTACCATGTGATCCAAGTCCAACCACATTGCTGCATTTGCCCTACATCTAAAGTCTGCATATGAGGGAGAACACATGATTTTTGGTCTTCTGAGCTTGACTGACCTCACTCAGAATGATGTTCTCTAGTTCCATCCATTTTAAATTAACTTTTGGACAGAGTTATAGATAGTTTTAGACATCTGTCTGTAGATATCCAGTTTTTCCTGCACTATTCATTGAAGAAACTGTCTTTTCTCTAACATATGTGTTTGGCACCTTTGTGGAAAATCAGCTGGATGTATCTTTGTTGTCTTATTTTTAGATCTTCTGTTCTATTCCATTCATCTACATGTTTTTATTGCTTGTACCATGGCTCTTTTTCTCTTTTTTACTTTGGCTTTTTTACTATGACTCTGTAGTACAATTTGACTTTAGGTATGATGTTACCACTAGCATTGCTGCTTTTTTTGTTCAGAATTCCTTTGGATTTTAGGGGTCTTTTGTTTGTCTATAGAAATTTTAGATCTGATTTTTCTATGTCTGTGAGAAAATATATTGGGATTTTTATGGGGATTTTTTGAATCTGTAGATTGCTTTAAATATTATAGACATTTACAAATTATTAATTCTCTTAATCCATGAGCATAGAAGGTGTTCCCATCTTCTAATGTCTTCTTTAATTATATTCTTCAAGGCTATATAATTTTCATTGTAGAAGTCTTTTACCTCCTTAGTTTGGTTTATTACAAGGTATTTAATTATTTCAAGGCTATTTTGAATGGAATTGTTTTCCTTATTTCTTTCTCAGCCTGCTTCATTACTTAGGTATCAGGATATACTGGTTTCATAGCATGAATTTGATACTATTCCCTCCTTTTTTATTTTATGAGGAGTTTGAGAAGCATTGGTGTTCTTCTTAAGAGGTCTCATAGAACTCAGCAGTGAATACATCCAGTCCTGGGCTTTTCTTTATTGGTGGTATTTTAATTAATTCTTCAGTCTCATTGCCTGTTATAGATCCGGTTAGTGGAATGTTGAACACTTCTTCATGTATTATTGGCCATTTGCTCTTATTCCTCTGAGAATTCCCTACTAAATTCAGGCACACATTTTCTGTATTGGGATGGCGATTTTTGAGGGTTGAGTTTTTTGAGATCCCCATAGATTTTAGATATTCATCCCTTGTCAGATGAATATCTGGCAAAAATTTTCTCCCAGTCTCTTAAATTTAGTGATTGTTTCTTTTGCTGTGCAAAAGCTTTTTTAGTATGATTCAGTCCCATTTGTTCCTTCTGTTTCTGAGATACTGAAACTTTTGTGTTCTGTTTAGAAAGTTTTTCCCTGTGACTGTATGCACCCGAGTATTTCCTACTACTTCATATAGTTGTTTCAAAGTTTCATGCCTTTAGGAGGGTCTTTGATGCACTTTGAGTTGATATTGATGTAGGATGAGAGACAGGGACCTAGTTTCAGTCTGCTATATGTGGATATCCAATTTTCCCAGCAACATTTGTTGAAGAGGATGTCTTTTCTCCAAAGTGTGTTTTAGGCTCCTTTGTCTAAGACCAGTTGGCTGTAGCTATGTGGATTTATGTCTGAGTATTCTCTAATAATCCATTAGTCTTCATGTCTGTTTTTGTGCTAATACCATGCTGTTTTTATTGTTATGGCTTTGTAGTCCAATTTGGGAATTGTGATCCCTCCAGCATTGGACTTTTTGCTCAGAATTGCTTTGGCTATTGGAGGGCTTTTGTGTTTTCATATGAATTTTAGAATTGATTTTTCTATCTCTGTGAAGAATAATAGCATTAGGATTTTGATAGAATTGTATTGAACATGTCGATTTCCTTTGATAGTGTTGTTATCACGAAGTTTGATGTTCACAAGGTTGATTCTGCCAATATAAAAGCATAGATGACCTTTCTATTGTCTGATATCGTCTTCATTTTCTCTGTTCCTTGATTTTTAATTATCATTGAAAAGGTCTTTGGTTTCTTTTGTTAAATACTCCTAGATAGTTTTTGCTTGAGGATGTTGTATATTGGATAGTTTCTCTGATTTCTTTTTCAGACTGCTCTTTGTTGATATAGAAGAAGACTACTGATTTCTATATGTTAATTTTGCATCCTGCTACTTTGCTAGAAGAGTTTATGGTTTCTAAGAGTCTTTGGATGGAGTCCTTTTTTGGTTTGGCCCTTTAGGTATAGGATCATACCACAGGCAAAGAGGGAGAGTTTCATTTCTTACTTCCCTATTTGAATCCCTTTTAATTCTTGGTCTTGTCTTATTGCTCTGCCTAGGAATTCCAAAACTACATTTAATAGTAGTGGGGAAAATATGCATCCCTGTCTCATTCCTGACTTTAGCAAGAATAATTTTAGTTGTTTTCTATTTTGTATCAACATTATACTATGGGTTTGTCATTTATAGCCTTTATTATGTCATTTATAGCCTTTATTCCTTCTATTTCTCGTTTCTTCAGTGGTTTTATCATGAAGGAGTGCTGAATTTTGTCAATGGCATTTGCAACTATTGAGAAGATTGTCTTCTCAATTGTTTCTGTTTATGTGCTGTATTACATTTAATGGTCTGCATATGTTGAACCATCCTTCCATCCCTGGAATGAAATCGTTTTTGTCATGCTATATGATCTTTTTGATATGTAGTTGAATTTGGATTGCCAGAATTTTGCTAAGAATTTTTTCATTTATGTTCACTAAAGATATTGGCCTGTCATTCTCTTTCATTATTGCATCTTTAGTATGTTTTGAAATAAGTGTAATACTGACTTCATAGAATGAGTTGGTAGTATTCCTTCCCTTTCTTTTTCCTGAAAAATGTTTGAGAAGTATTGGTATTTGTTCTTATTTAAAGATGTGGTAGCATTCAGTCAAGAAAGGTCCTGGACTTTTCTTTGAAGGGGAAGTCTTTATTACTGCTTCAATCTCATTGCTTGTTTTAGATCTATTTAGGTGATGAATATTTTCTTGGTTCAATTTTGATTAGTTACATGCCTCAAGAAATTTATCCACTTCTTATAGATTTTCTAGTTTACTGAATATAATTTTTCAAAGTACTCTCTAATGATCCTCTGGATTTCATTAGTATTTGTGGTTTTTTTCCCCTTTTTGATCTTTGATTTTATTAATTTGGGTCTTTTCCCTCCTCCTTCTTCTCATGTTGGATAAGGGTTTGTTGATCTTGTTAATCTTTTTGAAGAACCAATTCTTCTTTTCATTGATTCTTTTTACAGATTTTTTTGTCTCAATCTCATTGATCTCAACCCTGATATTTATTATTTCTTGCTATCTGAAGTTTTGGGTTGGGTTTTACTTGCTTTTCTAGGAGTTTAAGGTACATGATTATCATAATCATATCACTGAGATATCTCTGTTTTTTCACATAGGGATTTATAGCTACAAAGTTTCCTCTTAGCACAGCCTTGGCTGTGTCCCACTAATTCTGGTTGGTTATAGTTCCACTTTCATTAGATTCTAGGAACTTCTTAATTTCTTCCCTTTTCCTTCAGTGACCCACTGGTCATTCAGCTGTGTGTTGTTCAGTTTCCACGAGTCTGAATACTTTCCTAAACTATGATCTAACTTGGAGAAAGTTCCATGAACTGCTGAATAGAGTGTATATTGTATGGATATTGGATGTAATACTCTGTAGATGTCAATTATGTCTATTTGGTCTAACATGTTTATTAGTTCTGAATTTGCCTTCTGATCGTTTTTTCTGTATGACCTACTTATGACAGTGGGGTATTTAAGTCTTCCATTCTCACTGCTTTTAATTCTCTCTGTGCTTTTACGTCTATTAGTATTTTTCAATGTAGTTGGGTAGCCCTATGTTTTGTACATATATGCTAAGAATTGAAATTTCCTCTTGATGAGTTTTTACTTTAATTTATATGAAGTGACCTTTCTTGTTCTTCTGACAGATTTTAGTCTGAAGTCTACTTTTCAGTATTGTTACTCCAGCCTGTTCATGAGGTCCATTTGTTTGGAAAACCTTTTTCTACCCTTTTACTTTAAACCAGTGTCTTGCTTGTTTCAGAGAGATGTGTATCTTGTAAGCAACATATGTTTGGGCCTTGTTTTTTAACCCAATTTGCTATTCAATGTCTTTTGCTTGGGGCATTGAGGCCATTAATATTCATTGTTAGTATTGAGAGTTGCATGGTGTTGCTAGTCATTTTTATTCCCTTGGTGTTTACTTTTTCCCTAATACTTGTTTACTGGGCTGCTTGATCAAAAGAGTGTATTCTTTCTTGCATTATGTATTACTCTAATTTCTTCTTCTGTGTGTAAGAGTCCTTTAAGTGTTTTCTGCAGTCCTGTTTTTGTGGTCATAAATTCCTTTAGTTTTTGCTTTTTGTGGAAGATTTTCATTTCTACTCAATAAGGAAGGATAGTTTTGCTGAATAGATTACACTAGGTTGATGGTTTTTATCTTTCAGGAACTAGAATGTCTTTTCATGACCTTCTTGTGTGTAGAGTTTTTGTTTGGAAATCTGCTTTTATTTTAATGGGCTTGCTTTTATAAGTGACTTATCTTTTCCCTTTACAGTTTTCAGTATTCATTCTTTGTTTTGTACATTGAGTATGTTGATTATGATATGTTTTGGGGTGTTTCTTTTCTGGTCCTGATGTTTTCATGTTCTATAAGCTTCCTGTATCTGGATGTCCCTCTCTTTCTCAAGGCTGGGGAACTTTTCTGCTACTATTTTCTTGAATAGGTTATCTATGCCTTTAGTTTATATCTATTTATGTGATTTGTAAATTTGATTTTTTGGTGGTATCCTAGATGTCTTGCATGTTCTATTCATACTTTCTTAGCATTTTTCATATTCTTTGACTGTTTAATATCTAGTTTGTCTTTTGTTCCTTATACTCTATTTTCAACTTGTTACACTCTACAAAGCTTTCAATTGACATGTTAATTTGAGCCATTCATTACAGACTGTTTATTTTTCAATATTTCTATACTTATATTGATTTTTCTATTTCATATCCTTCATGGTCTTCTTCACTTCATTCATTTGTGTGTTTGAATTCTCTTTGAGCTTTTTTAGCTTACTCATATTCTCCTTAATTCAGGTATTTTTGTGAGACAGCTTTGGTGGTTCTCCTTTGGGCTCAATAATCATTCTTACTATTATTTTTTGGAATTCAATATTTGATATTTCCTCATTTTCACTGTTGTTTATATCCTTAGTTGTGGAGTTAGATTTTAAGGGAGAGTTATTACCTTGCTGCTTCATGTTTTTGAATTAAGATCTATGAATCTGGGGTTGTTTTTGGTTCATGGTTCCAATGCCTTGTGCCATTTTGGTTGGGGTTTTATGAAGGATTGTACAGGACTGAGTGGTGGGTGAGCTTTGGTGTATTTTCTTGTCTGTAGATGGGAAGGATAGTGGTGCAATACTAATCCATTTTGTTTCTTATTCTCGGAGTGCTGGATTCTGCCTCCTGTTTCACTTAGAGAAAGGAGGCTTAGCTATTAAAGCTTTTACAGTTGTTAAACTGCAGCCTTGAAATTACAGTAATCTCTCATGTAGATCTCTCATGTAGATCAGCAATCTCATGTAGATACTGTTCGAGTATCTCAGATGTCTAATGGAATAAGAACGAATCTTCATCATCCTGGAAGACTAAATGTCAGAAGGGATGTGATGGGAGGGAGGCAAAAGGAAAGATCTAGTGGATCGTATGAGGTAAAAAGTTTATATAGTAGGAAGAAGTCATAGCTGAGGTGTTAGAAGGGGATGATTAAGAAGCAGACTGGGATGTGATGAAGTAAATCAGCACATATTGAAATATGGTTGAGAAAGGGTGGAGAACAATAGAGAAGGTTGAACAGATGGAAAAACAGATAAAGTCACTACATAATTACAAAAGTGGTCTGAGAATCAATTTAAACACAAATAATTTCGGTAATGAAGGAGGATTATGTGTGGATACAGGTAAATAAGAAACTAAGAGCTAGGGAGAGGTTCTGTTTCTTGCTATGTGGAAAGTATGAGTTGGGAAAGGTGAAAGAAAGAGGGAGAAGAAGTGGCTTAAGGTTAAAAATTGAAATGCAGGTTACAGGGCTCTTTCTAAACTGATAGCCCAAAGTGGGAAAGATGGAGGATAGGACTTGAGAGAAAAGTGCAGTGTAGAGGGTGAGAATGCCAAGTTGTTGTTGCAGTACACGGTACAAGATGTAGGTAGATAAATATAAAATCTATATTATAGTGTTAAGAGAAGCAAGCACAAATTTTACGTTAAAAAATTGTGATTTTTTTTTTTAGTAGTTTCACTCCTTCCACCCTTCATGACTGAGTCTTTCAGTCCACTAGATGGTAGTCTAATTGGACACCAAACACTGGAATGGTGTCTGAGGTTGGTGATGAGGGACTGTTCGGAGACTTAAGCAGGGTGTCTAGTTTGTACTGTCAATTTGCCATTCTCATGTCATCACCTGCTGCAGCTTTTCTCTTTTTAGGCTCCCTAGTACTAACAGTCTCTTGTTATGCTTAGAGGTGGGCTTTGGCCACATGTCCTCACTAACAGAAGTCTCAAGCACCAGCATTTCCAAGGAAACTTTCACTGCCAAAGTCCCTGTCTTCTTCCAGCCAAGGGAAGGTTTTTGTTCTAAATGTGGTGTACCTCAGCTTTTGCTCCTGGGGTTTCAGCAGCTTTCATTATGGAAAAACATGCTGGACACCTTGCACCATGCATAGTTCTTGTGGTGAAGTTAACAGCTTTCCCTCCTTCACTGTAGGATCTGGCACTCCTGCTCTGTGATGGGAGACCAGGGTTTCTTGGGGCACAATGAAGAGGAAAAAACCTTGGTGCACTTGGCGGAGCAGGCTTCCTGGCACCTGCAGAGTAGCAAAGAATGGAGTCTTCTTGCATCAGGCAGTGGACTTCCTGGTGCTGAGAAGAGTTACAGGGTGTGGAGTAGGGAGACATGGAGCAGTGGACCTGGAGCATACTTATGCTGGGGAGTGGGCTTCCAGGTGTGTATCAGGTCCTGGAGTCCAGGACTCAAAGCAAAGGGGACCACAGAACTTCAGAGCCTCTGTGCATGTGGGGAACAGAACTTTCCCAGGCATACATGAGAAGTGAAACCATAGATCTTGTATGAGTAGGGGAGTAGGGAGTGCAGATCTGAATATTTCACATAGTTTGTTGTTTCTCTCTTTGTGTATTTGAAAAAAGCTCTGCTTCTTGCTGGTTATAGAACCTCATAGGTGTCCCCTGGGGCCTTCAGTTTCCTTCCCTCTTCTGTGGAATTGTTGAGTTTAGGAAATCAAGGAATGTCAATAATTCTGCCATCTTGCTGATCATGCAGTTTCTGGTATTTTCATGGTTGTGTTCTTCTTCTTCTTCTATGTGTGGGATTCCTTTAAGTATCTTTTGCTTTGCTGACTATATGATGATGAATTGTTTTAGTTTTTGTTTATTATGAAATGTTTTTATTTTTCCTTTAGTTATGAAGGATAGCTTTACAGGGTACAGAAATCTAGGTTTACAGTTATTTCCTTTCAAGGTTTGAAATACATCAGTTTTTTATGCTTCTTGCTTTGAATTTCTGTTGAGAAATCTGTTGTTATACCAATGGGTTTGTCTTTATAGGCGACTGAGAGATTCTTTCTTGCAGCATTTAATATTCTTTCCTTATTCTATATGTCTAAAATTTTAAGTACAGTATGATGTTGGGAGTTTCTCTTCTGATCACATCTCTTTGGGGTCCCAAAGGCCTCCTGTGCCTGAATTGCTACATCTTTCTGAAGATTTCAGGAGTTTTTCTCAATTTACTTTTATTAACTATTTTATGCCTTCCTTTGGCTTCACTTTTTCTGCTTCTCTGTCTATGATTCATAGGTTTGGACTTTCAATGTTGTCTCACGTCTTTCATTTTCCATTTAAGTTTTTCTTTTCTCTACCTCTACCAGCATGTTCAAATACATTTACCTTATCTTCAAACCATGGTATAACATTTTTAATTTGATCAAGACTACTGGAGAGACTTCAATTGAGATTTCTTTTATTTGACTTATTGAACTTTTTATTCCAAGAATTTCAATTTTTTTCCAGAATTTCTATGTCTTTATTGAATTTCTCTTTTATATCCTTCATTGTCTTCTTTACCTCATTCTGGTCCTTTATTTGACTTTTTTTGGAATTCTTTCAGAAATTTGCTCATCTCTTCCTTAATTTAAATGATTTTTCTTATAATCATATGTTAAATTCTTTGTTGGAGCATTCCTCCACTTTACTATTTTTCATGTTGCATACTTTGTAGTTATTGAGTTTTGGATGAGTCATGTTGTCTTGTATTTGCTTAATTTTTGTTTCTACATTTGGATTTTTTCATCTGATTTCAAGTTATTGGTTGGAAGTTTTAATCATCAGTACTCCTTCAGTTGAAATATTCTCAATGTTTAGGCCAGACCATGTTATAGACTATAGACTGGTTGAGGTGCAGTTTTTCAACAGTGGTCTGTACCCAAGCATTAACCCACATATTCAGGGAATTGGCCCTGATCTCCAGCATGGCTCAGATCAAAGAATACTAGCTGAAATCTCTTGCAAAAGTGTTGTTTCTCTGATTCTGGACTACTTCAACTATAGATATTTTGCTTCTTTGTGTACTGGAATTTACTGCTGGCTGCAGGGAACTTGTATAGGCTTGGCAGGTCCCCACTTGATTTACAAGATCTCTAATTTGTTTACCTAGGGACAGCATCTGTGATGATCCACAGATGCAATAGGGAGTAGGGAAGCAAACAGAACAATGATTTCTTCCTCTCAAGGTGATAACTGAGGGACCTAGGCAATCTACCTGCTGCTCTGAGTGCTTACAGACCCCATCCAGAAGTGCACAACCCAGATGGGAATCATGTAATTTTCAGGGCCTAAACTCATGGCCTTCAGACCCACCTGTCAGCAAATGCATGAAGATACAGAATTCTTAGAAAGTGGGCATTTTTGGTTTCAGGCCCTGCCCAGCACTTCACCTACCTGTGGGTAGAGGAATTTGCAGAAATCCTGTGATTCAAAGGCTGCAACTCAATGCCCTTAGACCAGTCTATTAGCAAACACAGGCTGTGATTCAGTTCCTGGAGGCAAGTCTCAGTGCTGTCAGACCCTCTTAAACAGTTCTTCCGATTCTGGGGAAGAGGTTGTAGAAATCAAATGCATCAGAGGTGCTCAGCTTTAGGCCCTCAGATGTATCTAATAGCAAACACTTGCTTCTAGGATGTATGTGCTACAGGCTAAATACTATGACACCATAAGCCTGGTGCTTCATTTCTACCACCATACTCAATGATGTGACTATCTGTCCTGCAGAGAAGGCAGGACCTCTGACAACCACACCCTTCACTTCTGGTGTATCCACTACATGAAATTCTCTTTAGGACCACATCATATCCTCCTCTCCCTCTCCGCTACCACCTCATGTGGCTGTCCCCTACCTATACATTGTGGTATGATATCCCAAGACTCCCTGAATCATGATTGTTCACTGTTTTCAAGTCCTTGAGTAACTCAGTCTCAAACAATAGTCCTTCTCTCAAGATTGTGTCTTGCTGTATCTCTCAGAAATGAATGAAATTACAAAACATTTTTCACCTGAGGCTAGCTTTCCATGTGAGAGTAGTCACAACTCATGAAATACCAGCACTAACTTTATGGTTTGTGTGGATGATGTAGTCTTATCAGGTATCTAGAATAAGCCATTTGGCTTTGATTGAACCTTCAGCTTCTCTTCCCTGTCTCTAGAATCCATGGATGAGGTTTGGAACAATTGTTGCTTTTCTCTGTTGCCTCTGTTTTTCCATGGATTTTCTTTTCTTTTTTTTTTTTTTGCTGTATTTCTACTTCTTTCATAATTTGCTATGCTTTTCTCCTCTTTCACATTTCAGAATATATTCTCTACACTTTTACCCTGATTCTTCTCATTCATATGGTGAAAGCATTTGATACTACTGCCATCTTGCAATTTTTAATGTTTTGTTAACCAAAGTTTCACTATCTTTATTATTGCTCTGTTACACAATTTACAGTCTGATTACTGGAACCCCGTATATGTTAAATTTCAAAGAATTATTTCAGTGCTTGAGAATTTTTTTTTATTCTTATGTGCATACAATCTTTTGGCCATTTCTCCCTCCTACATCCCATCCCCTTTCCCAGCTCCCTCTCTCCCCCCAGACCTCCTCTCTTTCAGGCAGAACCTAATCTACTTTCTTCTCTAATTTTGTTGAAAAGAAGACATAAGCAATAATAAGAAAAACATAGCATTTTTTGCTAGTTTGAGATAAGAATAGTTATACAGAAGGATTTCTAGCATTGCTTCTATGCACATGTGTATTACAATCTGAATTGATTCATCTCTACCTCACCTCTTCACTACTTCCCAGTCACCATCCCATAGTGCTGTTGTTTCACAGTTACTATTTTAACTCCTCTACAGTGGACACATCAGACACTTTCAAGTTTTAGGTTTCCTACCTTTCCCTATTCCACATGTATCTGTTCTCCCCTTAGCATGTGACCCATGTCCAATAATATTACTGCATTTGTTTTTAGATCTAAAGTAAACATATGATGGAGAACATACAATTTTTGGCCTTCTTAGCCTGGCTAAGTTTACTTAAGATGATGTTCTCCAGTTCCATCCATTTACTTGCAAATAACAAGATTTCATTCTTCTTCATGGCTGAGTAAAATTCCATTGTTCTATAAATACCATATTTCTTACTCTATTTGTCAGTAGTGGGGCACCTTGCCTGTTTCCATAACTTGGCTATTGTGAATAGTACTGCAATAAACACAGATATGTAGTTGACTATGGAGAAACCTAAGTTGCATTCTTTTGGGTGTACCCCTAGGAGTGGGATTGCTGGATCATATGGCAGATTTATGTTTAGTTTTTTTAAGAAGGCTCCATATTGTTTTCCAGAGTAGTTGTACTAGCTTGCATTCCCACCAGCAGTGTATGAGGGTTCCTTTTTCCCCACGTCATTGCCAACATTTACTTTTGGTGGTGTTTTGATGATAGCTATTCAAACGGGTGATATGGCATCTTAGTGTGGTTTTGATTTGCATTGCCTTTAAGGCCAGAGATGGTGAACATTTTTTCATGTGCTTTTTGCCATTTGGATTTCTTACTTTGAAAATGTTTTTGAAAAAGTTCAGTTGACCATTTCGTTATGATTCATTGATTTTCAGAGGGGTTAGTTTTTTTGAGTTAGTTATCAGTCCTTTGTCTGATGTATGGCTAGTGAGTATTTTCTCCCACTCTGTGGGTGGTCTCTTCACTTAGAGACAATTTCTTTTTTTGTGCAGAAGCTTTTTTATTTCATGTAGTTCCATTTGTCCATAATTTCTCTTAGTTGCTTAAAAGCTGGGGTTCTGTTCAGGAAATCCTTGCCTACACCTATTGCTTCCAGAGTATTCCCTGTTCTTTTCTATACTAGCTTCAGAGTTTTGGGCTGATGTTAAGATCATTGATCCATTTTGAGTTGATACTAGTACAGGGTACTAAACATGGGTCTAGTTTCAGTTTTCTGCAGGCAGATAACCACTTTTCCCAGCAAGGGTTGTTCCATCATATGTTTTTGGCACTTTTGTCAAAAATAAGGTGAGCATAGCTGTGTGGGTTCATATCCAGGTCCTCTATTCTGTTCCACTGGTCTTCATATGTGTTTTTGTGACAGTAGCCTGTTGTTTTTATTGCTATTGCTTTGTAATATAGTTTAAAGTCGGGTATTGTGAAACCTCCAGCACTGCTCTTTTTGCTGAGTATTGCTGTGGCTATTTGTGGTCTCTTGTGTTTCCAATGAAATTTAGGATAGATTTTTAATCACACCAATCCATGAGCATGGGAGATCTTTCCACCTTCTGTAGTCTTCCTCAATCTCTTTCTCCAGAGCTCTGTAGTTCTCCTTGTAGAGGTCATTCACATCTTTTGTTTACTCCTACGTATTTGATTTTTTTTTTTGAGGCTATTGTGAATGGAATTGTTTCCATGTGCTCCTTCTCAATTTTTCATTGTTGGTGTATAGAAAAGCTAATGATTTTTGTAGGTTTATTTTGTATCCTGCCACCTTACTGTAGCTTTTTATGGAGTCTAATAGTTTTTGGGTAGAGTTTTTTGGGTTTTTAAGATATAGGATCATATCATCTGCAAATAAAAATATTTTGACAGTTTCTTTACCTATTTGTATTCCTTTTATTTCTTCTTCTTTTCTAATTGCTCTGGCTAGAAATTCCAGTACTATGTTGAATAGGAGTGGGGAGAGTAGGCACCCTTGCCTCATTCCTGATTTTAGAAGAAATGGTTTCAATTTTTCTCTATTAAGTATAATGTTGGCTAAAGGTTTGTCATATATAGCCCTTACAATGTTGATATTCTTTCCTCCTATTCCTAATTTTCTGAAAGTTTTTATCATGAAGGGGTATTGAATCTTATCAAAGGATTTTTCTGCATCTGTTGAGATGATCAAGTGGTTTTGTCCTTGCTTCTATAAATGTGCTGTATTACATTTATAGATTTGCATATGTTGAACCACCCCTGCATTCCTGGGATGAAGCCAACTTTGTCATAGTGAATGATCTCTCTAGTGTGTTGTTGGATTCAGTTTGCCATTATTTATTGAGTATTTTTACATCGAGGTTCATTAAGGAGATTGGCCTATAGTTCTCTTTTTTGGAGGTGTCTTTTTCTGGTTTGGGGATGAGTGTAATACTGGCTTCATAGAATAAGTTAGGGAGTATTCCTTCCCTTTCTATTTCGTGGAAAAGTCTAAGGAGAGTTGATGATAGTCCTTTTCTAAAGATCTGATAGAATTTAGCAGAGAATCCATCAGGTTCTAGACTTTTCTTTTTGGGAGAGTCCTTATTGCTGCTTCAACTTCATTTCGTGTTACTGATATATTTAGGTGATTAAAATATTCTTGGTTCAAATTTGGATGGTCATAAGTATCTACAAATTTGTCCATTTTTTTCAAGATTTTAAATTCATTAGAATATGCATTCTCAAAGTAGTCTCCAATAATTCCCTGAATTTCTGTGGTGTCTTTTGTTATCTCCCCTTTTGCATTTCTGATTTCATTGACTTGGGTTTTTCCCCACCGCATTTTAGTCAGATTTGCCAGGGATCTGTCAATCTTGTTTATTCTTTCAAAGAAACAGCTTTTTGTTTCTTTGACTCTTTGTGTGTTTTTTTTTTTCATCTCTATTTCATTAATTTTGGCCCTTACTTTTGTTATTTCTCCTTTCTGCTTATTTTTGAGTTTTCCTTGTTCTTGTTTTTCTAGGAGTTTGATAGGTAATATTAGGTCATTAATTTGAGATCTTTCTGTCCTTTTAATATATGCATTCATGGCTATAAACTTTCCACTTAGGACTGCCTTTGCTGTGTCCCATAATTTCTGGTAGGTCTTGTTTTCATTTTCATTAACTTCCAGGAACCTTTTAAGTTCTTCTTTTATTTCATCAATGACCCACTGATCATTGAGCAATTTGTCATTCAACTTCCAATTGTTTGTGTATTTTGTGCTGTTATTTTTGTTTTTGAGTTCTAGTTTTAATTGATTGTGATAGGATGTACAGGATTATTTCTATTTTCTTATATTTGCTGAGGCTTTCTTTGTGCTCCAGGATGTAATCTATTTTGGAAAAAGTTCCATGGGCTGCTTAAAAGAATGTATATTGTGTAGATGTTGGATAAAATATTTGTAGAAATTAGCTAGGTCTGATTTAGTTTTAGGATTTATTTATTGATATTTTCTTTGGATGACCTATCTATTTATGATAGGGGGGTATTAAAGTCTCCCACTACCACTGTGTTGGAGTCTACATATGCTTTTAGGTCCTTCAGAGTATGCTTGATGAAATTGGGTGCATTGAGATTGGGTGCATATAGGTTGATAATTGTTATTTCCTTTTGGTGTATTTCCCCTTTTGTTGGTATGGAGTGTCCTTCTTTATCTCATTTGATCAATGTAAGTTGAAGTCTACTTTGTCTGGTATAAGTACTGCTACTCTTGCCTGTTTTCATCAGACATTGGCTTGGTAAATCTTCTTCCAGCCTTTTACCCTAAGTCAGTATTTGTTTCTGTCAATGAAGTGGGTCTCATGTAAACAACAGATTGTTGGATATTAGTTTTTAATCCAGTTTGCCAAACACTGTTTTTTGATGGGGGAATTGAGTCCATTGACATTCAGTGTGAATATTGATATGTATGTGGTGATTCCTGTCATTTACTTTTTTTGTTGTTTAAGAGTTTGATCATGTGCAGCTGAATCTATATTACTGTCTGATTCCTTTTCTTTCATTCTCCCTTGGCTTGGTACTGCTTGTCTTTTCATGGTTTTGTTTGCTTTAATTTTCTGTGTGCAGAATTCCTTGGAGAATCTTTTGTAGTGGTGCCTTGCTGTTCATATGTTGTCATAGTTTCTACTTCTTGTGGAAGACTTTTATTGCTTCATGTATTTGGAATGATAGTTTTGCTGTGTAGAGTATCCTAGGGTTGAAGTTATTTTCATTAGTGCCCAGAATACCTCACTCCATGCCCTTCTTGCTTTTAAGTTTTCTGTTTAGAAATCTGCTGTGATTTTGGTGGATTTACCTTCATATGTTATTTGTTTTTTCTCTCTTACAGACTTCAATATTTTTTCTCAGTTCTCTATCCTTTTTTTAATGATAATATGTCATGCAGAAGTTCTATTTTGGTAGAGTTTGTTTGGTGTCCTGGAGGATTCCTGTACCTGAGTAGGACTAACATTCTCTAGATTTGGGAAATCTAGAAATTATTTTAATGAATATATTATGAATCCCTTTTGCTTGAACCTCTTTTCCTTCTTAACTGTCCATGATTCTCAGATTTGGTTTTTTGATGGAGAGGGTGAGTTCTTGCATATTCCCTTTGTAGGTCTTTAGTTGTTTGAGTAATAGCTCTTCAGTTTTTCCTTTAATTTTTGTTTTATATTCAAGTTCTGAGATTCTGTCTTCTGCTTGTTCTAGTCTGCTAAAGTGGCCTTCCATTTTGTTTTGTGTTTCTATTTCATTCTTTTTTCTGAGGTTTTTCATGTCATGGGTCACTTCCTCTTTAATATTATATATTTCCATCTTTAATTCATTTATCTGTTATGGAGTTCTCTGTCTCACTTTGGTGTTTATCTAAGGCTCTTTGAGTTCATTTATTTGTTTCTGTGTCTTCCCATATTCTTTATTTTTGGTGTCTTGAAATTTCTTGAGTGCATCTTGTAGGTTTTGGTTAACCATGTCTCGTATCATCTCCATGAAATTCTCAGTGGTTATTTGCAGGAATTCTTCTTTTAGGGTGTTTTTGTGGACATCATTGGGTTCCTTGGTGTCATTTATCTTTGTTTTGTTGGAGTTTGGAGCTAGTATCTGTTTTCTTCATTTCCCTCTGATTCCTGTATTAAATTATTTTTGGGGTAGAATCGTTTCCATCTTTTTTCCTTCTTCCCATCACTCCACTTCTTACTGTGCAACTATGTTCTTAATAGGCTAGTTGCTGTTTTCAGTTACCTGTTTTCTTTCCCTTGATTTAATCTTTGTTTTGTTGCTGTCTTGGGTTTTTAGCTAAGGTAGAGGCTATTTCTGTCCCTGGTCTTGGTGTAATTTAGTAATAATTAATTCACAGTTTTAATACCCAATCAATAGTTCAAATGCTATATAGGAGACCCCTTGGTGGTAATATCTATAAGCAGTGGGAGTTGGGGGCTTAATGTTTATAAGGCTAGCTGTAGAAATTTTGTGAGTTGGATTGGGTGGCACTAAAGGGGGAGGTGAGAAGTGGGGTGAGTGAGTGGGTGAGGCAGTGTGGGGGCTACTGGTTTTTGTGGTCCTTTTGTGTGTTTTTGTGTATTTCTGTTGTAGTAGAAGGCATTTGTGATAGAGATTATAGGATTTTGGGATTGTGCAAAGTTGGTACAGTAGATTGGTCACTGTGTGATGAGTGTATAGGAGGGAGGGGTAATCTGGTGACAGGCTTGGAGAGAATGGGAGAGGAAGGTGAAGGCTGGGGAAATAGAGTGGGTGTTGGGGAGGAGAGCAATCGATTTTAGTACAGGAGAAGGAAGAAGATTAAAGAGGATGAGAGTAAGGATGAGAAGTTGATGATGGTAAAGTTGATAGTATAGAAAGAGAAGAAATTATAATAGGAACAAAAATAAAAATAGAAAACCCACAGTAACAAAAGAAACAAAAAAATTAAAAACAAAGAAATCAACAGGAAAAAATTAACAAAGAAACAAACAAAAACAAAAGCAAAAAACAAAAAGGAAAAGCACCAGGTTCAGGAACACTAGAATTTCAGTCTTAGTTTAAGTTCTGGAGTTACTCCTTCAGCATCCAGTCCTAGTATTGGCATATAAGCAGGTGTTCTGATGTGGTCTCGCCAGGTGATTGGCTTGTGAGTAGTGTTTTGTTCTTCTGTCTACCAATTGAATTGAAATTGTGAGGTGAGGTAGCTTTGCCAGATCATGCAGGGTGGTCTGGGATATTGACTTTCTCAGCTGATAGCTGTGTTACCTTTCAGCAGCAGCTGCTTGGTCAGCTCCTGCCCCAGCAAGGTGTAGCTGTTTAATTTTGATATCTGTCTTTAGTTTCAGGTCAGCTCTGTTGTTCACTAGTTGTCCTGCTTTGGAGGTGGCTTTTTGTTGTGCTTGTTTACTGGGATTTCTGGGCTAGAGGCTTAGTTTTTTACCCCACTCCCTTTTTCTGGGGCAGGGACAGTGTTCTGTCAACTTCCCCTCACCTTGCTGTTAGTGTGTTATGACAGTTCGCTATTTGTTTTTCAATTTTGTGTGTCAGTTTGACTTTGGGTGCTGTTCATTGGCTCCGTAGATGAGCTCTGTAATCCACTACATGCCCTGCTTTGGGGCTTGGCTTATTGGTTGCCCACTCTTGGCCTTTCTGCCTTTCTAGCATTTGTTTACTAATACTTCATGCCGAGATTAGCTCCTTGCCCCTCCCCCTTTCTCTGGTGGACTTTCAGAATTCCTGCACCCTCTGTTGTCATACTAGATAACAGTTTGGTGTTTATTGTTCAGGTGTTTTTTGGGGGGGATTAATCTTCCCAGGGGCTGTGCTGGTTTATCCCATGGGTGACTGAGGGAATTTCGCATAATGCATGGTACTCACCTGTTTGGTCTGTAGAATGTCTCACAGGCAGGTTTGAAGCCAGTGGCAGCAGCTGTGGTGGCTGTAGCAGTCCTCAAGTTTTCTCAGTGTAACATGTGGTAGGGATGCCTTCCATGGGCTAGGGATTCAGGGTGTCTATGGTTAGATTCTGGACTTGGCTTTACTTCTGCCATGTGTCTCCAGTGGACTGGGAAACAGTGAAGAGGTCTGGTAGAAATGAATTAATTAGGGTTGTAATACACTTGTGCATGGAAGCAATGCTAGGAATCTCTCTGTATAGCTATCCTTATCTCATATTAGCAAACATAATATTTCTTTCTTATTATTCCTTATGTCTACTCTTCAACAAAATTGGAGAAGAAGGCAGTACAGGTTCTTCCTGGAAGCAAGGGGGGGTGGGGATAGGGAGTGTGGGGGAAGAAATGTCTGCACAAATGAATAAGTAAAAACAAATTTGATCATATGAGTTAACACTGAAAGTCCAGAAATGGAGAAGACTTCTCCCATTGTTATTGTTTGTATATGAAGTGTCCCTCAAAAAGGTTGATATAGTGAAGGCTCGGCTGCAGTCTGATGGTTCCATTGAGAAGTGATTGACTCATCAGTGTCCTAATCTTACTCATTATTGATGATGTCATAGTTGAATAGGCTATCAAGAGATGAGGTCTCTTAGAGAAAATGTGTCATTGGGGCCATGACCTCTCTTTTTGTTTTCTGGCCACCATCAGATGATGCATTTTGGTTTGCCACCTTCTCCCAGCATGATGTTCTGGCTTACCACAGGTTCACAGCAAAGAGGCCAAGTGACCAAGAACTGAAACAGCCAAAATAAATCTTTCCTCCTGTAAATTGTTTTACTCAGGTATTTTGTCACAACAATGAAAAGAATATTGACATACCTATTAATTTCAAAGACAAGTAAATTCAAACATGGATCAATGAAATGGTTTTCTTCCAGGTGACAAAATGTAGAAAGGGTATATAGAAAGCTTCCATTTGCTTATATTTCACAACTGGAAAAAAAATTAAACTTTGCTCTGAAAAGAAGGTATTTGTTTCTATTAGTATTTCACACAATTCTAAATTAAGAATAATAATATTTCTAAAATATTTACATGTACTATAAATAAATCTATTGATTGCTTCTGTATAACATCCTCTCTCTCTCTCTTTCTCTCTCTCTCTCTCTCTCTCTCTCTCTCTCTCTCTCTCTCTCTCTCTCATACTGTACTGGGATTTAAATTCAGGACCATATCTTTACTAGTTAGGCATTCTACCACTTGAGCCATGAATCCAGCATATTTTTTGCTTTAGTTATTTTTTTGAATATGGTCTCTTGCAATTTTTGTCTGGGCTGTCCTTGGGCCACACCCCTTTTACTTATTCCTCCTGTATACTTGAGACTATAGGCACATGCCACCATGGCTTGTTTGTAGATATGGGGTCTTACTAAATTTTTGCCCAGGCTGAATGCACATAGTGATCTTTCCAATCTCTGCCTCCCAAGTAACTAGGATTACAGGCATGAGCCACTGCACATGGCCCATATTATTACTCTTAACTGGAATTAAATCTTAGTGAAAACTTAAAATTTTCATATACTTTTCTGTTCATACTTTTAACACATTTATCATTATAATAAATTTTGAATATGTTAGCAAAGTATTGTCATTTATGTTTGCAACTAAATCTTTGCCCCAGGGCATTATACTTCTTTTTTTCACTCTATGTATTTGTGTCACAAAGCATTCAGTGACAAGGTGTTGGGGACTGTTATATGTATTCCTCTTCCTAGTTTTAGTAGCTCTTTTCTAGGACAGCTGCACCTTCTGAGGCTCTCTTGTCATCCCTTTGGACATTATTGTTATGACTGGTACCCCCTCATCCTTAAGGCATGTAACCAATATTGATGTTCTGTAGTCATTTTTATTTTTTTTGTCACCTTGGGGTTTTAATCCATGGCCTCACACTTACTAGGCAGTCACTCTTACCACTTGAGCCACTCCACCAACCCAAAGCATGTGCTCTACTGTTTCAGCCAGAACTCCAGTCCATTTTATTTATGTATTTATTTATCTGTGGCACTGTGGTTCAAAATCAGAGCCTCACCCTTGCTAGGTAAGCATTCTTACCACTTGAGCCACTCCACCAGTCCCTTGAAGTCATTTGTTTCTGAAATAGAACATAGGAAGGTTGTCCTTCTGTATCCAGATATGAAGAACTAAAGAGTGTCATCTCCTTTTGTTGTTAGTTTTCCAAGCAGCCTTGCTATGCCTCTATAATTAACAGAGATTTTGTTTCAATATAATGTCCCCTTTATAGCTCAGTAAATCTCCTAGAAAAAAGTTCAGCTCAAGGAAGGTTGCTCAAATAAGCTTGGGCCAATCATCTTGAATACAGAGAAAAAGAACTATTCTGGAAAAATCGTGACACTTTTTATTCTATATACTACCTGTCCAGTCCTTCCTTGAACAATACCTAATTTTTAGCAATACAATGACAGCTCAGGACTGGAAGGTAAAAATTTCCTCTAAGGTACATATATCTTCATGATATTTTATTTCTTCTTAAAAGAATATTAATTTTGACTAAAGAGCTGATGTTTTGTTCTGGGTTACTGAATATGAATACACATACATGCAGAGTGTACAAAGAATTCTTCCAAGTCATGAATTTTAAAAAGCATTTCTTCAGAGAGAAGAGAACAGATTTATAACCAGCTGGTCCCAGACTATATTTGGCATATGGAACCTAGATTTAGTTATCATCTTCAAAACCCATAAATACCATTCTAACAACATTATTATGCATGTAAGACAAATGAATGGGGAGTTCTTTTAGGAAATATTCAGGTGATGAAAACAAGGTCAAATGTCACCACAATGTACAGCAGTCTTTGTGTTTTGCATCCTTAACTATGTTCTCTGAGGTAGCCAGAGATGTCAGTGTTGCACAGGAAGCCAGTGGTAATTTGAAAGATGTAAGGGCGGCAAGCTGTTTTCCAGTATTTTTTGTATGCTAATGTAGATACATGGTTTGGCTAAATAAAAGTATGTGAAAGATGGTAAATTCTGATAACAAGATTACTGGGATGTAATGAGGTTCTTATCTTCTCAGTATCAGAAACTTCACACATTCTCTGTGCTTTTTTTCTTAAGGAAAACTCTGTATGGGTTGTTGAAAAGCTACAGTTTTTCTCCTTTAGGATTTTTTTTTCAACCCAAGTTCCTTTAGTATCTCCTATCTCAGTAGCTTTTGTCACAAAGGAAACAGATTTTCTTCTATACTCTGGTAGGAAATGCCTGATGATTTATACTAACTGCTCTGAGAAATCATAAACATGCCTGTCTCTGCCACCTTTCAGAAAGTTTCCTCTTTTGCCCATTTATGCATTGTAGTTCAGACTACTGCCCACTTACCACCAATCTACCCTGGGCCAATTCAATTATCTCTCTCATTTGATTTTAAAACCCTAAATAAATAAAAATCTGTTACTTTAAATCTGAGGCTGAAATGGTATGTTTGGTTTGTTGAAGTTCAACAGAGGAGGAGCTCCAGTTGGCTTTCTCTCTTATTCAGAACTTGATTTTTTTTTGACTTGTGTAACTCCTCTTGTTACACAAGATGTATTTTTGAAATACATCTTCTCTTACTTATCTTTCCCATGGGGAAATTCTATTCCTTGTAATCAAACATTTTCTAAAAAAACCACCTGAGGATACAAGTGTCTATTTAGATAAATATATGGTTTCAAACTGACCAGTGGAAAGTCTTTCTCTTATCAAATGGATTTTGCTCTTTGTTATTTCAGAGCAGCTTTGTTACACTACAAGTGTGAAGACAGAAATACATAGTATCATCTGAATGAGATTGTTCTGAAACTTTGCTCTGTTTTTACATGTAAAGTTCATTTCATTCATGCTTTATAACTTTTCTGGAAGATATATCCTGCAGAAAATTCATTTGAATCCAGATAATCTTTTTGTCATCAATATTGAGTTTTAAAATGTCTATCAAATTTGCTCAGATTGAATACAGTGTTGACAGATGTTGTATATAAAGAACCACATGTTCTCTCCGATCTGTGACTGGCTTTTTAGATTATCTCTTCTCTTGAAACTATGGACTTATAGCTTTCATACTCTCTCACACTTAGCTCTGTCACCAAGCTTTTATTAATCAAGTTTTGCAGCTCAGTCCAACAATAGATTAATAGCCTATCTATTTTAGATTCTTTGAAATATTCTTTCTGTAGAAAACTGTATTCAAAATCATTATCAAATACACCAGAGAGGCAAATTCAAAATATGCCTGAAAAGAGTTTTGCATGAGTAAAGTTGAGTTAATTTTCTATTTGTCATTAAGAATTAGAAATTTTACTGCAAAACTTATTTTTTGCAAATATTGGAAGTCATTTAAAATGTTCTTTAAAGAAAAGAAAGTGTCTGTACATAATACAAAGCTGAGTAATTATTCTTTTAAACACACTCATAGCTTTTATTATTTTACTACTTTTTCTCTCAGTAGGAAAGGAAACTATGACAACCAGTTTTTAATGATTCTGGAAGAATCCTTAATTGGTTTCTTACCTATTCACCATAATATTAACTATTTCCCTTTAACCTCACCTTTCAGTGTGCACAGACATTCTGCAACTAAATGTCAAGAATTTTTAATGGTCAGAGAAAAGTCTGACTATATTTCTGTATGTCTTTCTATATTTCTATATATTAACAAATCTGTACATTATTTTAGTATTTACAAAGTAAAATTTCTGTGAGAAAAATGTGTGTCTATGTGTGTGTGTGTGTATTAATCTATCTAGTCCCAAAGAGTTTAATGATTTCCTTCATTTTAATATCCATGAGCTCAATTTATATAGATATAGTATGCGATATTATTATGCTATACTAAGTAATATTACACAAAATATTTCTGAAAGAGTCACTACTAGAAATTGAGTAGTATAGCATCTTTTGTTTACACAAATAATGTGACACTTGAACAAAATGTAGGGCATCAAAACTCTTGATGCTGGTTCATGATAAGTCATCAAAATAGCCAATACATTTGATTTCATAGCATTTGTAGACAAATTGGATTTCTCTAGGCAATCCATGGGAAAGAATACAGAAAAGTTTAATAAGTAAAAAAGAAAAGTATAATGAGAACATTTTCATAGTCCTGGGCAAGAGCATTGCTTTGATGTGGTATGCTGAGAGATCTTCAGATGGTCATAAATTGTTTTTAAGAATTACTATGTATTTTACTGAGTTAAATGACAAGTACCATCACTGCTTATATGTATTATACATGCACTGTGGTGCACATATATACATATGTATATATGATATATGCATGTTATGTATTTCAGTATATATGTTAATATAATATTCTAAGACTGTTATCTTTTGCTGTGTGTCAAGGGTTGGGATAGTTATGAGAAATAACAGAAAGTCAGAGTTAATTTTTTTTGGTTGTTCATTTATTCAGATGTGCATACATTGTTTGGGTCATTTCTCCACCCTGTCCCTTCCCCCACCTTTCCCCCTCTCCCCCACTCATTTCCAGGCAGGTCCTGTTCTGCCTTCATCACTAATTTTGTTGAGGAAAAGACATAAGCATAATAAGCAAGGCAAAGTGTTTTTGCAAGTTGAGATAAGGATAGCTAAACAGAGAGATTCCCACTATTGCTTTCGTGTACCCATGTGTTACGACCCGTGTTGATTCAACGCTAACTGATCTTTACATTGGTTCCTGATCCCCTGCTCATGATAACCTCTGTCAATTTAAGGTTTCTGTGTTAGTTCCTCTGGAATGGGGACATCAAACAGTTTCATGTTTTGGTTTTTCTACCTTTTCCTGTATCTCCCGTAGTTGCTCTCCCCTTGTCATGTGATCAAAGTCCAACAACATTGCTGCATTTGCCTAGATCTAAAGTCCGCATATGAGGGAGAACATACGATTTTTGGTCTTCTGAGCGTTGCGGACCTCGCTCAGAATGATGTTCTCCAGTTCCATCCATTTACCTACAAATGATTTCATTTTTCTTCATGGCTGAGTAAAATTCCATTGTGTACAAGTACCACATTGTCTTGATCCATTCATCAGTAGTGGGGCATCTTGGCTGTTTCCATAACTTGGCTATTGTGAATAGTGCTGCAATAAACATGGGGGTGCAGGTGCCTCTGGAGTAACCTGCGTTGCATTCCTTTAGTTATATCCCCAGGAATGGGATTGCTGGATCATATGGCAGGTCTATGTTTAGATTTTTAAGAAGTCTCCAAATTTTTTTCCAGAGTGGTTGTACCAGCTTGCATTCCCACTAGCAGTGGATTAGGGTTCCTTTTTCCCCACATCCTCACCAATGAATATTGTTGGTGGAGTTTTGATGATGGCTATTCTGACGGGGTGAGGTGGAATTTTAGTGTGGTTTTGATTTCCTTTTTTTTTATGGCCAGAGATGGTAAGCATTTTTTTCATGTCCTTTTTGACCTTTTGAATTTCTTCTTTTGAAAAAGTTCTGTTTAATTCAGTTGCCCACTTCTTAATTGGTTCATTGATTTTAGGAGAGTTTAGTTTCTTAAGTACCCTGTATATTCTGGTTATCAGTCCCTTGTCTGATGTATAGCTGGCAAATATATTCTCCCACTCTGTGGGTGGTCTCTTCAATTTAGAGACTATTTCTTTTGTTGTGCAGAAGCTTTTTAATTTTATGAAGTCCTATTTAATCATCCTTACTCTTAGTTTCTGTGGTGCTGTGGTTCTCTTTAGGAAGTCTTTGCCTGTACCTATTTGTTTCAAAGTGTTTCCTGCTCCTTCCTATAGTAACTTCAGAGTTTCAGGTCTGATATTTAGGTCCTTGATCCATTTTGAGTTGATACTAGTACAAGGTGATAGACATGGATCTAGTTTCTGTTTTTTGCAGACAGGTAACCACTTTTTCCAGCAACTTTTTTTAAAGAAGCTGTCTTTTCTCCATCGTATATTTTTGGCACCTTTGTCAAAAATGAGGTGGGTATAGTTGTGTGGATTCATATCTGGTCCTCTATTCTGTTCCCCTGGTCTTCATGTCTCTTTTTGTGCCAGTACCATGCTGTTTTTATTGCTATTGTTTTGCAATATAGTTTGAAGTCAGGTATTGTGATACCTCCAGCATTGCTCTTTTTGCTGAATATTGCCTTAGCTATTCACAGTTTCTTGTGTTTCCAAATGAACTTTAGGGTAGATTTTTCTATCTGTGATGAAAGTCATTGGGATTTTGATGGGAGTTTCATTAAACATGTAGATTGCTTTTGCTTGTATAGCCATTTTTACTATGTTGTTTCTACCGATCCATGAGCACGGGAGATCTTTCCATCTTCCTTAGTCTTCCTTGATCTCCTTCTTCAGGAGTTTATAATTCTCTTTGTAGAGGTCATTTACATTCTTTGTTAAATTTACTCCTGGAAATTTGATTTTTTTTTAGGCTATTGTGAATAGAATTGTTTCCTCATATTCCTTCTCAGTTTATTCATTGTTGGTGTATACAAAAGCTAATGATTTTTGTAAGCTGATTTTGTATCCTACAACCTACTGCAGCTGTTTATGGTGTCTAAGAGTTTTTGGGTCTTTAAGGTGTAGGATCATATCATCTGCAAATAAGGATATTTTGACAGTTTCTTTACCTATTTGTATTCCTTTTATTTCTTCTTCTTGCCTAGTTGCTCTGTCTAGAAATTCCAGTACTATGGTTAATAGGACTGGGGAGTGTGGGCACTCTTGTCTCATTCTGATTTTAGAGGGAATGGTTTCAGTTTTTCACTATTAAGTATGATGTTGGCTCTAGGTTTGTCATATATAGCCTTTACAATGTTGAGGTACATTTCTTCTATTCCTAGTTTTCTTAGAGCTTTTATCATGATGTGATGTTGGATCTTGTTGAAGTCTTTTTCTTGAGATGATCAAGTGGTTTTTGTCTTTGCTTCTATTGATGTGCTGTATTACATTTATAAATTTGCATATGTTGAACGACCCCTATATCAATAGGATGAAGCCAACTTGTTCATGGTGAATGATCTTTCTGATGTGTTGTTGGATTTGTTTTGCCATTATTTCATTGAGGATTTTTTGTGTGGCTATTCATTATGGAAATTGGCCTGTAGTTCTCCTTTTTGGAGGTGTCTTTGTCTGGTTTTGGGATAAGAGTAATTTTGGCTTCATAAAATGAGTTAGGCAGTTTTCCTTCCCTTTCTATTTCATGGAACAGTTTAAGAAGAGTTTGTATTAGTTATTCTTTAAAGGTCTTATAGAATTCAGCAGTGAATCCATCAGGTCCTTGATGGTTCTTTTTTGGGAGACTGTTGGTGGCAGCTTCAATTTCTTTTTATGTTATAGATCTATTCAGGTGCTTAATATCCTCTTAGTTCAGTTTTGGGTGGTTTCAAGTTTCTGGAAATCTGTCCATTTCTTCAATATTTTCAAATTTATTAGAGTATAGGCTCTCAAAGTAGTCTCTGATGATTTCCTGGGATTGCCATGGGGTTTATTGCTATCTCTCCTTTTGCATTTCTATTTTTACTGATTTGGGTTTTTTCTTTCCTCATTTAAATCAGGTTTGCCAGGGGTCTGTCAATCTTATTGATTTTTTCAGTGAACCAGATTTTTGTTTCATTTATTCTTTGTCTGTTTTTTTTTGTTTCTATTTCATTGATTTCAGCCCTTATTTTACTTATTTCTTTCCTTCTGCTTGTTTTGGGATTTGCTTGTTCTTGTTTTTCTAGGAGCTTGAGCTGTAACGTTAGGTCATTGATTTAAGATCTTTTTGTCCTTTTAATATATGCACTCATGGCTATAAACTTTCCCCTTAGAACTGCCTTTTCTGTGTCCCATAGGTTCTGGTAGGTTGTGTTTTCATTTTCATTAACTTCCAGGAACCTTTTAATTTCCTCTTTTATTTCATCAATGACCCATTCGTCATTGAGCAAAGTGTTGCTCAGCCTCCAAGTGTTTGTATGTTTTTTACTGCTATTTTTGTTGTTTATTTCAAGTTTTAATGAGTTGTGGTCAGACAGAATGCATGGGATTATTTCTGTATTCTTATATTTGCTGAGGCTTGCTTTGCAGTCTAAGATATGATCAGTTTTGGAGAGGGTTCCATAGGCTGCTGAGAAGAATGTATATTGTGAAAAGTTGGATGAAATATTCTGTAGACAAAAGCTGGGTCTCTTTGATCTGTGGTGTGATTTAGTTCTAGGATTTGTTTATTGATTTTTTGTTTGGATGACCTATGTGTTGGTGATAGGGGGGTATTAAGTCCTCCCACTACCACTTGTTGGAGTTTATATATGTTTTTAGGTCCTTCAGAATATGATTGATGAAATTGTGTGCAATGATGTTGGGTGTATATAGTTTGATAATTGTTATTTCTTTTTGGTGTATTTCCCCTTTTATTAGTATAGAGTGTCTTTCTTTATCTTGTTTGATCAATGTAGGCTTGAAGTCTACTTTGTACAAGTTAAGTATTGCTGCACTGCCTGCTTTGGGGGACCATTGGTTTGGTAAATCTTCTTCCAGCCTTTCACTCTCAGCCAATGCTTATTTCTATCAATGAGGTGGGTCTCTGTAGGCAGCAGATTGTTTGATCTTCCTTTTTAATCCAGTTTGCCAATCATTGTCTTTTCATGGGGGTATTTAGTCCATCAACATTCATGTTAGTACTGATAAATATGTCATGATCTCTGTCATGTAATTGTCTTTGTTGATTAACGGTTTGATTGTGTGTTGCTGAATCACTGTTACTCTTTACTTTCTTGCCTTTTCTTCTCTAGTGGTTTGGTATTGCCTGCCCTTTCATGGTTTTGTTTGCTTTCATTTTCTGTGTGCAGAATTCCTTGGAGAATCTTTGTAGTGGGGACTTGGTGGTCATATATTGTTTTAGTTTCTGCTTATCATGGAAGACTTTTATTGTTCCATCGATTTTTGAATGATAGTTTTGCTGGGTAAAGTATCCTAGGATTGAAGTTATTTTCATTCAGTGCTTGGAAGACCTCACTCCATGCTCTTTGCTATTTTAATGTTTCTGTTGAGAAGTCTGCTCCGATTTTGATGGGTTTACCTTCATATATTATTTGTTTTTTCTCTCCTACAGCCTTCAGTATTCCCTCTTTTGTCTCTGTACTTGTTGTTTTAATGATAATATGTCATGGGGTAGTTCTACTTTGTCAGGTCTGTTTGATGTTCTGGAGGTTTCCTGTACCTGAATGGGCATAGTTTTCTCTAGATTTGGGAAATTTTCTGTTATTATTTTGTTGAATATTTTACACATTCATTTTGCTTGCACCTTTTCTCCTTCTTCAATACCCATGATTCTCAGGTTTGGTCTTTTGATGGGACCAGTGAGATCTATCATTTTCTTTTAACAGGTCTTGAGTTGTTTAACTAATAGTTCTTCAGATTTTCCTTTAATTGTCATTTCATCTTCAAGCTCTGAGATTTGGTCTTTTGTTTGTTCTATTCTGCTGGAATGGCCTTCCATTTTGTTTTGTACTTCTGTTTCATTTTTTTTCTTAGGTTTTCCATTATCATAAATCATTTCCTCTTAATATTGTCAATTTTTTCCCTTAATTCATTTATCTCTGTTTATGGTGGTCTCACTTTCAGTTTGGTGTTTACTTAGGGCATCTACAGTTTCATTTATTTGTTTCTGGCTTTTCTCATATTTTTTGGTTTTTTTTTTTTTTTGTCTTGAAATTTCTTGAGTGGCTTCTGTACGTTTTGGTTGACCATGTGACATCTCTATGAAATTCTCCTTAATTCCTTGTAGGATCTCTTCCTTCAGATTGTTCTTGTGGGCTTCGTTAGTTTCCTTGGCATAGTTTATCTTTGTTTTGTTGGAGTCTGGATCTGGGTATCCATTTTCTTCATTTTGCTCTAAATCCTATACTACTTTATTTTTTAGGGAGAGGATGATTGGCCTCCCTTTTTCTTCTTTCCATGTTTCTACTAGGTACCATTTCTATTCCTGTACTATGTGTAATGTAGTATAAGCTGGGTAACAATATTAATACTAACAAAACCAACAGAGAAGGATAAAAAAGAGAAAGAGATGGAAAGACAAAAGGAAGAGAGAAGAGAAGAAAAGAGGAAAAAAAAGAAAAAGAAAAAAAATGATAGAGATGGTGAGTGATCAAACAGCAAACCAGGAAGTAAATCCCTTAAAGAAGGGGAAAAAAAAGAAAAAAAAATGTCACCAGTTCTGGATCTGTAGAATTGCAGTCTTAGTTTTTCTGATGATACTCCTTTAGCATTCAAACCCATCTGTGTGGAGCTCTCCTGTGTTGAGTGGCAGGTGGGTCAGGTCCCACGGGCCTATGGGTGAGGCCTTTAGTTGAGTTGAACTTTGGGCCTTTGGAGTGTAGTCCTGGCTTGCCTGAAGGGCATGGGCTGGCAGAGTGGAGATCCTGTGTGTCTGTGGATTGCTGGTTTGGCATATTTTGGGGGCATGGTTCCGGCAGAGATTGTGCAGGCCTGTACAGGTGTGAGGGGTGCAGCCCAGTGGAGATCATGGAGGCCTGTGCAGGCCTGAAAGCAGGCTGGGAAGAGATCATGAATGTCTGTGGATTGCTGGCTTGGCATGTCTTGGTGGTTAGCCTGCCAGAACGGAGATCATGCAGGCCTGTGCAGGCCTGGGGAGTGAGGCCCAGTGGAATGGAGATCATGCCTGTGTTGATCACTTGTGTGGCAGGCCTTGGGTTTATAGCCCTTCAGAGTGGATATCCTGCAGGCCTGTGCTGGCCTGGGGGGTGCAGCCCAGTGGAATGGAGATTGGAGATCATGTGTGTGTGGATCGCCAGCTTGGCAGGCCTTGGGGCATGGCCCAGCAGAGTGGAGATCGTGCAGGTCTGTGCAGGCCTGAGGGCTTGGCCTGGAGGAGATTGTGAATGTCTGTGGATCCCCGGCTTGGCAGGCCTTACAGGCTCATCTGGCAGAGATCGTGCAGGTCTGATGAGTGGGAGTTTGTGGTAGCATGGCCTTGGCAGGGCTAAGGAGCAGGGCAGGAGTATTGGAGATCCCATGGCTTGTGGAGCAGTGGCTCCACAGGCCTACAGGGTGGGGCTTGGCAGCGCTGGCTGTTCTTTTAGTATATCATATCATGGAGAAGTCCTCCACAAGCTGGGGGTTCGGAGTGCTGATGTTTCAGCTCTCCCTGGTGCTTTACCTCAGTCAAGGGTGTCTTCAGCCTCTCAGCAACATCTCTGGATCACTGAGCTCAGGAGAACTGTGGCTGTGTCCTGGTAGCCATCATCCAGGGTTAATTATTTGGCTAATAAACTGCATTTAGATGTTATGCTTAAGGAATTCCCAAGGGGTTTAAGAAATGCAATTTTATGTATGTAGATTTAAAGGCCTTTTGTGGTTGTAGGACTTTGACATAGCACTTGAGATTTTGTCCAGCCATACCATTCCTTAAGGGTGAGAGTCAAAATTCACATAAACCTGAGTAAGTAGGCTGTTAGTTTGGAAATCTGAGGTATATTTTCCCTAAGAATAAAACATACCAAAGCACATTTAGAGGATTCATGGGACATCATCATCAGGCATTGCTTCTCATTAAGGCCATGGAAACTTTATAAGTAGATCAAGTTAATCCTTAGGATAGATAAAAATTGGCTTATGACAATGATTCAATGCATACAGGGAAAATTATTTTAACTGTATTGAACAATATATCTCAGATTGTCCTCTGACCAATAGACATATACTTTAAGTAAAGACAGAGAGGATAAATTTTATATGTGAGTATAAATAAAGAAAAGCAAATTTGTAAGTTAGATTATATATTAATAGTAGAGTAAAAACCCCCTCTGTTTAAAAAAAAAAAACCTATGAGATTTTATAAAGTCAAGGCAGAATGAGCTTATGTGCATTTGCACTATGTCAGTAATGACTCTGGAAATGGCATCATGGCTGCAAGAAGACATTCTTTTCAAGCTTCACTTAGGCTTCTGAGAAGTGACTATAGCTGATATAGTACTCAGTGTCCCTAGATTTGGTACTTCAGCCTTCAGTAGACATCATTTAGGGATCCATATTAAGACAGAGCCAACAATTTCATTGTATTCAACAGTAGAATGGAAGGCTTTAGTGCACATAAGGGGTTGCTTAGGGACTTCGAAATCTACTTTTGGAAGAACTCCAGGCATTATGAAGAAAGTAGAATCAAGTTACCACAAAGTACCAAAGTACTGAATACCCTAGAATGAAGTTGCCTTCTAGTCCTATGAGTTTTCGTTGGAATCCTGCTGAGTTTTGATTTTGTTTTGGTTGCATTTTATTATTCTTTCCTGAGCTGATGTGGTCAGGGGATCTAGTCTGTAATCACTACTTGAAGGTAATATTTCAGATTTTTTCAATGAGGATTTTCATTAAACAATGTGTTTGTATCATTATTCAAAAACACCAAGAGCAAAAACATTAGAATTAATAAAGAATGAGATATCATATGAAAAGGTAGACCTATATCTTACAAATGAAGGCCAGCATGCTGATATTTCTGAGTGGTATTTAGAGATGGATAACTTTATTTTTGAGGTATAAATCATAGACTTCATGGATGAGGAATGTCTTTTGTCTTATTTAGCAATTGTACATTAACATTGTAGCATTGCAGCTATGCCATGGAGATTAAATCCCTGTGTGCCTGTGTAGGGGTGTGAGCTACTTGTCAACATAGCATATGTACTGTGTTGACATATACTATGTGGGCCAAAGCCGTTGGTGTTATAGAACTATAGTACTTAAAATAGAAAATTATGAGAATACTCATTTTAAACACCCAAGACACTATTGTTACAAGGAACTATAGTGAGAATCTAAATTTAGTTTCCTATTAGCTTAATATTCTATGACATAAAAAATGCCACAGATGGAAATTTAAAAATCTTTGTTAAAAGGAAGCATGCTTCTATGAATGAAAAGACAGTTTTCTAATTTTGTTTCTTAATAGGACTTGGTATATGATTGAAATTTTGGACCTTGTAAGAGTCAAAGGAGTGTAAGACTTATGAATAAGGCTTCCTGGACTTATAGCTATCATTGTCAAGGCCATTACTGACTTAGTCCTAATACTACAAAATTTGTGATCATGATTTGATTTTTGGAAGGTTTTATTTATTTTTCTTCAGTGAAAAAGGAAGAAAGGGAAAAGAAGAGAAGTGAATGTTGGGCCACGTGTTCTTGGTATTATGATATGTTCACTTAATTTCATTGAAGAAATAGCTCCTATAGTTTTTACTTGCTTATCTGTGACAGTCCCTTTTACTGTATCTCAGGTGTATGTCTATGGGATTCTGCATACTGACTTCTTACATGTTGAAATAGAGAAATCATCTGTGCTCTAATCTAAAATGAATCTCTTGTCATTGTTTACAAGAACAAAGCTATTCTTTTCTAATTATTGTATCAGTTTTAACTTTGTTTCTCTTATATCATCATTGGTTTGTCTTTCATAGATCACATCCAACAATGCACAGGAATTCTATTTGGGCTACTCTGTAAGTAAAACAAGACATAAAAAAACTACTTTTGTCCCTACTTTTCTTTAGTTTCTCACATTTTTAAGAATGTAAAATCTAATTGATAAGAGAATTTGAAAATGTAGTACTTTAGATGAAATTTGCTGATTTGTAAACATTCTTTGGACCTAAGCAATATGAAGTTCTAATATATAATTTTTAATCAGAGCTTTAACCTAATATTTTGATTTTGCCATAGAAATGCACTCAATATCAGAGTTGATTTTCAGTCTTAAGATATTTTAATGGATAAACAATAATTCCCAGAGTATGAAAATAGCTTTATTATCTTGAAAAATATTGTGGCTCCTACAGATGTATATGTCTTTTTTCTTCTTTATTCTTAGCAAACTAATGGAGATGAGGCCAAGGGATGAAAGGTTTGTTGATCTCTACTTATCTATCTTCTAATGAATTAATAGCCAATACTATGATTAAAAATCTAATGTGTTTATTATCAGATGTCTTATTAATACAAACTTTTGTAGTTCTCTGAATTCCCTGTTACATTGAAAATCTTCAATTCACTATTTTAATTTCTTTTTATGAGAATACTATATAGTACTATGTTGTATTGTGATGAAACATTCACATTTTCTTACCTGATTTTATGTGCAACAATAAAAAAATGTGCTTTAAGATCAAGGAAAAAAATCTGTACATTTGAGCATCACTCTGACAGTTTTAAAAACTGACTTGTGTGTCTGCATAGCAGTAACAGGCAGAGGCTAAATAAATTCCAAAATAATGTCTTGTGACAGGTAAGAAATTAATGAGTGTAGTTCAATCTTATATACTCAGTTGCTAGCACCTATGAGAACAAAATAAAAAAGGTAGTTCAAAGGGAAAACAAATATTGCAACAAGTTTTTTTAGTTATAGCTTTGGCATACTTAACAAAGCTGTGATTTCATTACTGCTCATATCTACTGAGATCGCCACACCAGACAAAAGTAGTGAAAAGTTGAAAAGAACATTCAAAATATAGCATTAAAGAAAAAAAAGAATGAAAATGCTTATTTAAAATGAATCAGTCATTGTCATGATGACAATTTCATTCAATTGTATCTCCCAAGAAACAACATAAGCTTTGACATGTACATAATCCACATTTTATTAAAGGATCTCCACTTAAACTAAAATTTACTGTACTACTAAATCAACAGACATTGAATTTAAACAATGTGCTTTCAAGACAAACATTTAGATATTTCTTAATCATTTATTTGAAATTACATAATGGTTTACACAAATAGAGCAGAATAAGGTGTGTGCATTTCTATGTGTGTGTGTGTTTGTGTGTGTGTGTGTGTGTGCCTGTAGTGATCTCAAACATATAAAAAACTACATACCAAAAAGCAGCAAAATATTTCTAGATAATGAAAGTACTTCTAGTACTTCTTTAAATTTTTTTCTGTTTTATTGGTGATTCCTATGATTTGAACATGATTTGAATGTATAACACAAGGCTTCATGTATTAAAAAGTGATCCTCATGGTAAAATATTAAGAAAAAAACTTAATCTGACTATGGTTGGGTCTTCATGAGGTGGTTAGGATTTCACAATGTCATTAAGATGGACACCCTTAATCAAATTCTGGTGATACAATGTCATTAAGATGGACACCCTTAATCAAATTCTGGTGATATTTTTCTTTCTTTTTGGTAGTGCTAGGACTTGAATTCAGGGTCTAATGCTAGCTAGACAGGCACTCTATCACCTAAGCCATTCTACCAACCCTTCTGGTGACTTTTTAAGAAAAGAGAAAGAGAACAGAAAACACACATACACACACAGAGCCATAATGTCCTCTTTTTCTTTATAATTTACCGAGTCAGCAGGAATATTGCTTCAGTAACACTAGTAAACAGATTAAATCAGTAATTATTTTTGTATTTTTTGTAGTTACAATTATTATCAATAGAAATTAAAAAATTGAATTTGGGTTCACTTTCCTATCCTTCACCATACCACCAAAGCTCACAGAAATAACACTGAAAACTTCACTTGGTAGCAATTTCCTAAAATACTGAAAATGATTTGAACTTCATAACTACTGTTATGTTGCATTTTCTCATTAAGAATCTATAACTATTTTGACTTCTCAGATGAATTTTTATCACATTATGAAAAAAGAAAAAGTAAATAAAAAGAGACCTTTTCTGTTTACTACAACCTTTTTTTGCTTCCAAATTATATCTGAAAACACTTTTCTTAGCCCATTTAAAGTGGATTTTCTTTACATTATAAACAAAGAAAGAAAAGAAGAGCCAGTGCTTAGAATATAGATGAGAGGTAGAGTTACCTAGCATGTTACATGTCTTGAATTCTATCTCTAGCCCTGTAAAAAGAATTTTAGAAAAAATTTAAAAAGAGAGAAAAGAATATCCAGAGATATACTTAATACAATGAAACACAGATATCATCTGCTTTATTTGTTTCAAGAGTCAGTGAAGAAATTCCATCCATTTGGAGAAGTTTCATTAATGATTATAATTTAGTAAGCAATAAACAATCAATTAATATCTACTGAAAAATAAAATACTGATAACATTGTAAACATTTAATGATAATATGTGCTAGGGCATAGTGAATGAAAGTGAGATTTGTATCAAATGTATCTAGAGTAAATTTCTATTCTAGGACTTAGAATCTTTGTGAAGTTTACCAAATTCTTTCATCCTCTTCATATTCTATTATGCTAGATCATAAAATAGCCATAAAATATAATATTAGATTCCTAACATTGTTTTCACAAATTACCACAAACTGTGAGGGCTAACATCACATGAATTTACTCACTCACACTTCTAGAGGCTAGAACTTCAAAATCATGGTGTTGGCAGAGTTGTGTTCTTTCTGCAAGCTGCAGGGGATACACTCTTTCATGTCTTTATCTTAGCTTCAGGTGTTTCTGCCATCATTAGAGATTGTTTGTCTGAACAGACATTATTCTTATGTCAACTTCTGTCACCCAACAGCTCTCCTTTTTGAGTGTCTGTCTGTCCCTTCTCCATTCTATATGAGAACCTAAGTCATATTGGACTAAGGACACACCCAATATGACATCATGTTAATTTATATCTTAATCACATCTATGAAGAACAAGTTTCTAAAAAAGGTAAGATTCATAGGAACCAAGAATTGTAGCTTGCTACAAAAAGGTACTTAGCTTAAAGATTTGTGAGGAAAATTAAACAGTAAAATATAATATGCAAACACATTAGCAAAGAGTTCAAACATTGTGAATGCTCAATGTTATTTTCATTTCTCCTTTTTTGCTTCAGTATATGAAGTAAATAATGGTGACAATTCAATAAAATAAATGTAGCATTCTTTAACTTTTTTACTTTATTCTGCTTGTAAATTCAGTAAAAATTATGAAAAAACATTAAAATTGAATGCTAGATGTTTCTTGGTGCATATTCATAGCTATTTTATTATATAAAAATCTGCATTTTTCATTACTTTGAGGTATTTCTCAACACTTCTGATCATAGAAAACTGTTGGTTATACAAATGATTGTCTCTAATGTTGCAAATGAATTTTGCTGGGTAGAAATGCAAAATATGACACAGAAGCACTTTCTCTTAAAAATAAATATTTTTATTTTCTGTGTTTATGTTTGCTATTTGAACTCTTATTGAATTGGTTTTCAACATGTAATTGGTTTCCCCCATTAATCTATGAGTTGAATATATTTTTGTCTATGTTCATTTTATATTTGTGTTAACAGACTGGATTCAGCTTAAAAACATTAATATCCTGTATAATTCTAAAAATGCTTTTATCAATAAAGAGATGAAAGGATGAAGTCCTTTAATAGCTCACTATTTTTCAGGTGGTATGAGGCACCTGTGTGGAAATTACCTGAACCTGAAACCTTCATAATTTTTTAATTAAAGGGAAATTCATAGGAAGACTCCAAGGTATAATTTCTTGACAATAAATGTTTGGTAATTAAGTAGGTCTTTAATTAATAAGATTAAGGATTGTCTTATAGAAAACCTTAATACCTTAGAATTTAATAACCAACTTTGTGATCAGGTCCATATCACTTTAGAGAGTGCTGCTTCAATACCAAAAGAGTGTCTGCTTTAGTTAAGGTCTAGCTAAAAAAATGTTAGTCTTCATGAAAACAAATGAAAGTATTAGGAGATATTATGCAAGGGAATATGAAAACATTATACACACACACATAATAGTTCAGTGGAGGTGAGAATTAATAAAAGGAAAATCTTGAAGAGTAACATCAGCAAATGGTGAAGTAAGAGGCTGCTGCCTTTCCCACCACCAATGTGTGCACCACATTAGCATCTAAACATGGATCTATACCCTTTTGAAGAAAGAACCAATTTAGATGTTCATCCACCCCCCTACTTGGCAACTGAGAAAATATCTACATCAACTGACTTGAAAAAGCTGAGGTACACAAAGGCACAAACATCACTGTGAGTACAGTGGCACACAGTTTAAAAGGAATCTCCAATACCCATTCTGTCTTTGGGAGAGGAGAATGGGCCATACATGTCACAGTCTAAGGTGGGAGACATTGTAACGTTCCCCATAGTTAGGGTCTTAATTCACAGAAGGAATTAGGGATATGGGGTTCAGCCAAGACCACAGAAAAGCTAATAGTTTTATGTGGATGCATAAGCCCTTCTAGGGATCTCATCTCTTGGATTTAAGGCAGAAAATGGTATAGCATTCAAATCTCCTACTTGCTTTCTGGAAAGAGTTTCCAGTGTACCCTGCTAATTACTGGTGCTAACAATTGAAATTCCAACCAGTCTTCACAGAGATATTAACTAAGCCAACAAACAATGGACCTGTAGGAGACTGGAGGAGAGCTCAGCATCACTTTCATTCACTTCACTTTATTTTCAACATCTATACTCTATTGTTAACTCCAGTACAACACTTCCTCTTGATTAGTAGTTATTCATGAATTGGATATCAAAACTTTTACAGCTCTGACTTGAGGAACTGCATTCTATAATTACTAGCCCTTCAAAAATAACAGCTATAGAGGTATCACAATACCTGACTTCAAACTATACTACAGAGCCGTAGCAGTAAAAACAGCATGGTACTGGCACAAAAACAGATATGAAGACCAGTGAAACAGAATAGAAGACCCAGATATGAATACACACAACTATGCACACCTGATTTTTGATAGACTCATAAAAACATGCTGTGGAGAAAAGTCAGCTTTTTAAACAAATGTTGCTGAGAAAACTGGATATCTGCCTGCAGAAAACTCAAACTAAATCAATGTCTTTCACCTTGTATTAGTATCAACTCAAAGTGGATTAAGGACCTTTATATAGGACCAGAAACTTTGAAGATAGTGCAGGAAAGAGCAGGGAATACCCTGAAAATAATAGGTGCAGCAATGACTTCCTAAATAAAGCTCAAAGGGCTCAGCAGCTAAGGGAAAAGATGGACAAATGGGGCTACATGAAATTAAAAAGCTTCTGCACAACAAAAGAAATGTTCTCTAAATTGAAGAAGCTGCCTACAGAATGAAAGAAACTCTTTGCCAGGTATACATTGGACAAGGGATTAATAACTAGAATATACTGGGAGCTTAAAAAGCTAAAATTCTCAGCAAATCAATGATCTAATGAAGAAATAAGTAAATGAACAGAATGGAGTTTTTTCAAAGGAAGACATCCTCATGGCTGAAAAACACACTAAGAAAAGTTCAACATTCCTGGCTAGAAAGGAAATGAAAATCAAAACCAGGTTAAGATTCTACCTCAGTCCTGTTAGATTGACTATCATCAAGAACACAAACAAAAACATATGTCGGTGAGGATATGAAGAAAAGGGAACCCTCCTACTCTGTTGGTGGGACTACAAATTAGTACAACCACTATAGAAAACAGTATGGAGGTACCTCAAAAAAACAAAAAAAGAACTGCCATAAGATCCAACAATTCCATTCCTAGGGATATACCTGAAGGAATGTAAGTCAGGCTGCAAAAAAGTCACATTCACATTGCACTTATTGCAGCATTATTCACAAAAGCTAAGTTACAGAAGCAGCCAAGATGCCCCAGTAGTGATGAATGGATTAAGAAAATATGGTATTTATATACAGTGAAATTTTATTCAGCCATAAGAAAAATGAATTTTGGTGTTTTAAAGTGAATGGATGGAAGTGGAGAACATCATCTTAATTGAAGTTAGCTTGGTTCAGAAAGCCAAAAGTGGGATAGTTTCTCTCATATGTGGTGGAATATAGACCTAATACAAATACAGCAATACTATGAAAAACAGGTTACACATGCGAGAGGAGAGCATAAAAGAAGGAAGAAGGTGAATATGGTTGATGGACTATCTATCCAAGAATGAATATAGAATTTGTAATCCTGTTGAAACCACCATATGCTAAACAAACAAAAATGTCATTTTTTTTTCTTTTACAAAATGGGAGAATAGGAAGCAGAGCAAGTCCTGCTTGGGGAGGTTGTTACCAGTGCGAAGGGGAAGAATTGGGGAGAGGATGGGGGATAGTGTGCATGTTGCATATACTTATACTGTGTATACATGTATAAAAATGAAAAAGTGACACCTGTTGAAACTCTTTCAGGAATGGGGAGTGATAAAGGAGAATTATGGAGATGGTAAATTCAAGAATGATATAATTGATATCTTTTTTTTTCTTTTATTATTCATATGTGCATACAAGGCTTGGGTCATTTCTCCCCCCTGCCCCCACCCCCTCCCTTACCACCCACTCCACCCCCTCCCTCTCCACCCCCCTCAATACCCAGCAGAAACTATTTTGCCCTTATTTCTAATTTTGTTGTAGAGAGAGTATAAGCAATAATAGGAAGGAACAAGGGTTTTTGCTGGTTGAGATAAGGATAATGATGGAGATGGTAAATTCAAGAATGATATATTTGATACCTTGTAAGATCTTTTGAAAATTCTATAATGTACTACCATTCACACAATAAAAATAAAATATAATTACTAAATCTTATAGTGAATGATACTAGGCATATGTGGGTATGTCTAAATGACAGAACAAAGATTATTTATTTATTATTTATTTATTTGGCATGCTTGGATAAAACTATATGAAATAAATCTATGAATGAAGTATTTTGTAAATGGGCTACACCATAAGAAAGCAGAGCAGGGAAGATTCTGAAGTATACTGATCTTGCTTCTCCATGTATGGGGTTTCTTATACATCCTGTCATTGAATATTTGATGGCTTAGATTCCCACTAAAGTGCATTGAATTGTTAACTTGTCCAACAGCAGACTTCTGCAGCCTGAATAGGATTTGGTACTTCCTGAACTTTCTCAAGTACATCATCCCAGTGATGATACTGGGTTACTAATCAATTTTCCTAAAAGAATTTTTATGTTCTCCTAGTATATCAACTTCTATAGCTCCTGCTCAAGTGAGTGCATCCTTAACCATCCAGCTCTCTATCTAGCTCTGGGAGTTGATGAGGCTCTGCATTCCCAAGTTCCCTGGTCACAGAAAACAAAGATGTGCATATGCAACAGTCTACTTAGAGTAGGTATTCTCCCAGGGCTCTGATGAGGTGCAGTCTGAATGAGTGCAACCACTTCCCGGATTCTGTCTCCAGTTGAAAGAAGATAGAGTGGGAAATTAATGTCTAATCTCAGTTTCACTAAAAACGTAGAATGAGTGCAATGCCCACTGAGTACCTGAACAATCCCAGATGAATCTATGGTCTTTCTTCTATTTTACATGTCTCAGGTATTAATATCACTAATAATCTTATAGAGGCCACCAAATATAGAAATAATCAAAGATTTTAGCAGTGCTTTGGAATATTTGAATGGATATATATTTGAGAAAAAGCTTCTTAAAGGAGGCCAATTTAACAAGACTGAGGGAAGGTATTGTCTTATAAACCAGAACAGAAAGCCAAAGTTTAAAAAGAAAAAAAAAAGAAAGAAAGAAAAAAGAGGGAAATATGTTCCAAATAAATGAACAAGATAAATTGATAGAACCTAACAATACTGGAATAGGGACATTTGATTTCCCCAACAGGCAACTGAAATTAAGTATCGTAAATATTCTAACTGAGATCAAGAGAGTAATGAAAGAGTAATCTGAGTATTTCAACAAAGATTTGGTATGTATAAAATATTACCAAACATAGCTCATAGAATTTGTTACAAATTGAATATGAAATGTCCATTGTAGGCTCATGTGTTGAATACTTGGTCCCTAACAGGTGGCACTTATTTAAAAGGACCTGAAAACTTAAGGAGATGGGGTTTAATTGGAGTAAATAGGTCATTGATGGCATGACTGTGAAGGTTTTGCATTGTCCCAGTTCTGTCCTCATTCTCTGCTTCTGATTGGTGTTGAGTTGAATCGCCTCTGGGTCAAGTCCTGCCACCGTGATACTCTGGTTCATCATAGTCCAGAATTAATGGAGCGAAAGACAATGGACTGAAACCTTGCACTGTGATCTGAAAGAAATATTTCACCAAACTAAGTTGTGCTGTCAGGTATTTTGTCATAACAACCAAAACAGCCAAAAAATATAATAACTAAAGTTTTAAAATTCAGTGAAAAGATTCAGCAGCAGACTCAAGCTAGTAGAAGTGTAGGTCAATGAACTTAAATACCAGTCACTGGAAATTATCTGATATGGTCAATAGCAACAACAAAAGCATAAAGAATAGTGAAGACATATCAAGAAAGTTTTAGGATGTGATCAGTGAAGGAAATTGTGTATTATCATGATTAAAGAAACAGAAAAGAGAGAGAAAGGAAGAAAAATATTGTCAGGGAAATTAGCTAGAGAACTTCTGAAACCTGAGGAAGAAAATAGAACTCCAGATCCAGGAAGCACATAGAACATCAAATATGATGAATCCAAAGACACCCCCGCAAAGACACACCATAATCAAATTGTCAAAATTAGATAAAGAGAGAATGTCAAAAATGGCAATGGAAAAATGACCTATTTTATACCTAGAAATCTCAATAAGAATATGAGTGGATATTTTAATAGAAACCTTGCCTGCAAGAAGACTGGGATGATTATTGAAAGCCTTGAAAGAAAAAGAAACTACCAACCAAGAATACTATATACAGAAAACTGGTATTTTAAAAATGAAGGGAAGATAAAAATTTTCTTGCACAATCAACACCTAAGGGGATTTATTATCACCAGACTTGCAACATCAAAAACATGATAAGGCCAGGCATGGTTCCTCATATCTGTAATCCCATCTAGACGAAGGAGACAGAAGTAGGTAGTTCACTGTAGAAGGCTTGCTCTGTGCAAAAACTGAGAGACTGTATCTGACAAAATTAACAAAAGCAAAATGGCTAAAAGAGTAGCTCAAATGGAGAGAGAGAGAGAGAACACAAATTCTTCAAACTAAGTGAAAGAACATGAAAATATACATGAACAAAAGAAAGTACATTTTCAAATGCAAAAGGCTAATAGTTTAATTGCAGTGTTTGAATAAATTATATATCTAGCATAAAGGCAAAAAGACAAATCTAATAAAAATACCTATGATTATAATTTGTTAGTGATATGGCTAAAAAAATATGTAATAGATAACAGTTAAAAATGTGGGAAGAAGCAGCAAAAATATGCATAGTGACCAAAATTAAATAGTATGTGATATATATAAGACATTTTATGTACTTGATGATAACCATGAAACAAAGACCCATAGTAATTACACAAAATATAAGAAAATATTCAAAGGAAAAAATTCCTCCTCTTACCCACATGGAAAAAAAGCTAAAGAAGAGTCACAGATCTATAGGAAGCAATTGACAAAATAACACTAGTAAGTTCTTATCTATCAGTAAATATTTTGAATATAAATGAATTAATTATCTAATTAAAAACACAGAAATGGATTAATGAATTTAAAAATATCTAACTATATGCTCCCTACTAAAATTTCACTTTAAACTTATGTTAGAACTGTAGATATTATGTGGACATGGAAACCAGCAAAAGAGCTATACTTACATGTGAAAAAAGGACTTTATGTAAAAAAGCTATAGAAGCATACAAAGAAATCTTTTGTGCAATGTTAAGGAATATAACATGTATAAATATATAGGCACTCAACTTTAGATTACCTAATACATAAAACAAACATTATGAGAACAGAAGACAGACACAAATTGCAATATAATAATTGCACAGTATCTCAATAACCCACTTTTGTCAATACAACTATCATCCTAACAGAAAACCAGTAGGAAAATATTCGGTTTGTGTTAAGAGACTTTAGAACAAATGCCTAACAGACATATACAAAACGTTCCATCAAATGCAAAAAAATTCACATTCTTCTTAAATGTACACAGCTACACTGTAGGCCAAAAAACATGTTTTAAAAAATAATAAGTCTGAAGGGTCAGACATGGTGATGCATCTCTGCAACCCAGCTACCCTGGAAGCATAAGAAGGAGGATTATGAAGCAAGGCATGCTTGGGCAAAAACAGAAGACCTTGCACAAAAATATAATTAGAGAAAAAAGGCTGAGTAAATACCTCAAATTATTTGGAGTACACCTAGCAAGTGTAAGGCCATGAGTTCAGACCCAATGCTGCCTCATAATAATAGTGTAAATATGTCAAATAACCTTTCTGACTACAGTAGTATAAAACTAGAAATCAATAATAGGAAAAATTGTGGAAAAATTTAACATATGAGGAACTTAATAGTATTCTGAAAAACAGTTGTGACAAACAAGACATTAAAGGGAAATTAAAAAAAATATCTTGAGACAAACAAAAATAGAAAGACAGCATACAAAAGTCATGGTATGCAGCAGAAGAAATTCTAAGAGAAATGTCCATAGCATTAAATGTCTACCTCAAGAAGAAGAAAGGTTGCTGGGAATGTAGTGCAGTGGCAGAGCATGCATTTTTCATGTGTAAGACTCTAGGGTCTTCTAGGAAGAGAGGGAAGAGCAGGAGGAAGAGGAGGAGAAGGAGCAGCTCAAAAAAACAACCAAGCTCTTCAAGGAAGTAGAAAAAGAAAACTAATGAAGCCCAGAGAAAACTACATAAAATTGGCAAACCCTTAGCAAGACTAACAAAATTAAGACAAGACAGAAATAAATAAAATCAAAAATAAAATAAGACATTACAACTTATGCCATAGTACTACAAATAGCCATAGAATAATATGAGAAAAGATACACTGAAAAATTGTATAACTAGAGGAAATTAATATTTTCTTAGATACCCAACCAAGACTGAATCATGAAGAATTTGGAAATCTAATTACACCAATAATGTGTAAGGAGATTAAAACAATAATAAAAAGTTTTTATCAAAGAAGTGTCCAAAATAATATGGTTTCATGGATGAATTCTCAAAAAAATTAAAGAACATTAATCTTTCTTAAACTATTCAAAGAAATTAAAGAGGAGGGACTACTCTGAAACTTATTTTATAAGACCACCATCACCGTGATGTCAAAGCTAGACAAACACTACAGAAAAGAAAATCACACAATTATCCCAGAGGAAGATAGATGAAAAAACTCTCACTAAAATGCTAGCAAATCATATTCTAAAATACATTAAAAGAATCACTCATTCACCTTGATGAAGTGGGATTCATTCTGATAATGCAAGGATTATTCTACATATGCACATCAATAACTGTGATTAAAAGTATTATCAAAATGAAAAGCAAAAACCACATGATCATTGAAATAAATGTATGAAAAGCATTTTACAAAAGATAATATGTCTTTTTGTAATAAAACTCTCAACAAATTTGGAAGATCATGAATATCTTCAATACAATAAAAATCTACCCAACTGTGCACAGTCGAAGGATATTTCTCTAAGATCAGGGAAAAGATGAGTGTGCTCACTCTCACCATTTGTATTCAAACAACAACTGGAAATTCTATCCAGAAGAATAAAATAATTATGCAAAAAAGGAAATAAAAGAATGCAGATAAGAAAAGAAAGACTGAAATTTTCTGTTTGATAGCAAGTTACATGCAGAAAACCTTAAATGCTTCAACCAAAAGAGGAACAAATAAACAAATTCATTAACACTACAGGTTATAAAATCAACATATTAAAATCAGTAGCATTTCTGCACACTAACAACAACCTAAACAAGAAATAAAGCAGTGTCATTTATAATAGAATGAAAAACCAAAATACTTGTGAGCAATTTAATAAAGGACATGAAAGATGTATGTACTAAAATTTATAAACCATTGACAAGATTGAAATTTTTGCCATGTTCATGAATTAGAAGAATTAAAATTATTAAAATGTTCATGTAATTCAAATCTATTTACATAATCAAAGCAACATTTATCAAAACTTCATACCTTTTACACAAAAATAGAAAAATATTAAACTTGACATTTGTGTGAAATCTCAAAGCTCTCAAAGAAATATTTAGTAAAAAGAAAAATGCTAAAGGGTTTTGGGAATTAAAAGTGTACACCAGATTTCAAAGTATAATGTGAAGTCACAGCAAACAAACCAGAATGATAATAAAATAAAAATGAACACATCAACCAATGGGAGAGGATAGAACTCTTAGAAGTAAACACAAATATTTACAGTCATTTGACTGGCTATACAGATGTCAAAAATAAACAATGAGAAAAGGATAGTCACCTCAATAAATGGTTTTGAGAAATCTGGGTGTCTACAAAAAACAAATGAGGTATGAGTTAATTTTATAAAAACTCAACTCAAAATGGATTGAAGATTTAAGTGTAAGACCTGAAAATACAAAACTCCTAGAAGAAAACCTAAGGATACCGTTCTATGACATGGATCTGTGCCCTGGTTTTATGGACATGGTCAAGAAGGCACAGGCAATGAAAGCACAAAAGACAAATTGTATTGCACCAAACCAATAGCTCATGCACAGCAAAGAACACAAATGGAAAAGTCAAGATGGTGTCCACAAATTGGGAGAAAATATTTGCAAAGCATAGCTCTCATAAAGGGATTATACCCAAAATATATAAGGAACTCATACAACTCAATTACAAGAAAACAGTAGTTGCTACAAAAAACTGTTTAAAACACCTAAGGAGACATTTCTCAAAAGGAGACATACAAGTGACCTACAGGTGCACCCAAACATTCTTCAAATCTTTCTCATCAGAGAAATACAATTGACAGCTATAGTAGGATAAATTTACTATGACCACTAGAAGAGTCACTGTCAAAAAGTACATGCAAGACATGTTTTAACTTTCCTGTCTATGAAAGCATTATTCATAATACCCAAGGTATGGAATTAATCTAAATGTTGATCAATTGATAAAATAAATCTAGAATGTATATAATACAAATTGTTATATTATGTATTATTGTAATTATATATACATTTATATACAATTATATTTATGTAATCATTATATTTTATATATATATTATTCAACCCTAAAGAAGATAGGGGATACTATCATTTATGAAAATATGGATGACCTTGGAGGACATTATATTATGTGACATAAACTAAGAACAGAAAGACAAACACCACATGATCTCATTTCTATGTGGAATCTAAGAAAAGATGAAGTTATAGAAGCAGATTGTAGAATGATGGTTACCAGAGGCTGATAAGTATAATTTGGGGAAATATTAGTCCAAAGGTATACAATATCATATAAAGGAATGGGTTGAAGAAACTCATTGTACAAGTGATGTCTATAGTTAATTTGAATGCATTGTGTACTTGAAATTTGCTGACAGTATGCATTAAATGATCTTAATTTTAAAAAGCAATAAGTATGTGATATAAGTATATGCTGATTAGCTTGATTTACTCCTTTTGCAATGTACACATGTGCTATAATTTGAGATGACTTGTCCCCTGAACTCGTGAGGGAGTTTAATTTCCTAAATTATAAATTAATGGTGTTAAGAGGATAGAAACTCAATTCAGCTATATTTTTTAAAAGTGCAATTTTTGAGATGTGATTAGAGTGAGACTAGATAATTAGGGTGGAGTACCCATCAATGGATACTGCTTATTTTAAAGAATAACAGAGAAACATATAAACAACTACACTCCCTTTCTCTTTCTATGTGATGCCCTGTGACACATCAGGACTCTGACAGAGAGAAGGCCCTCACCAGATATGTTCCCTAGATGTTGTACCTTTAGAACCCTGAGTCAAAATAAAACTTCTTAAAGTGTAAAGGAATAGAGTAAAAGTGGACATACGCCATCAACTTGTTGTCACCATAGTTTACAACAGGATTAACTCTTGGTTTTGTACATTCTGTTGGTGTAGACAAGAATATAATGACATGTATCTACCATTATACTGAACTGAATAGTTTTACTGCCATAGAAACCCTTTGGCTCTCCCAATTCATCTCTCCTTTCTCCCAGTCCCTAGAACCACTGATCTTTTTACTTCCTCCACAGTATTGCATTTTCAAGAACATTGTGTAGTTTAAATTGCACAGTAGGTAATCTTTTCAGATTGGCTTCATGTATTTTGTAATATGCCTTCCAGCTTCTCCCATGCTTTTTATGGTTTCATTGCTTACATCTATTAAGAGCTGAACAGTGCCACAGTCTATTTGCTTGTTTACCTACTGAAAGACATCTTGATTGTTTCCATATTTTAAAAGCATGTATAAAAGTATTATATACTTCCATGCAAAGATTTTTATATAGGCACAACTTTTTAACTAATTTGGGTAAATATCAACAAACAAAATTATTTAGGTCATAGGATAAATTTGTTTAGTTTTATCAGTATCAAAATGCCTTCCAAAATCATTTTATACTTTCACTTACAATTAATGAGAGATTTCTTTTTGTTCTAAATCCTTGCCAGTGTTTGATGCTATTTTGTATTTTCCACTAGATGTATGGTGGTAGCAAACCACAGTAAGTATGTAGTGATATTAGATTATTGTATTAATTTTACATTCTCCAACAATATATGATTTTTGTCATCTTTTCATATGCTTGATTTGCCACTCCCCTATTTCCTTTGAGGTAGTCTATTCAAATTTTTCCCAATTTTTCATTGAATTACTCTGTTTTTAATTATTGAGGGCTCTTATTATGATAGTGCTGGGGTTTGAACTCAGGACCTTGAACTTGGTGCTCTACCACTTTATCCATGCTCATACCATATCATTGATTTTTGGAAGTCATATTTTGGATGAGAGTGTTTTTGCAAGTGTGTCTTTTAAAAATGTTTTTTCTCAGTTTGTAGCTCATTTTCTCATTGTCTTTCCATTGTATTTGACACAGCAGAAGACATTTATTTTAATGCAATATAGTTTTTCAATTATTTCTTTCACATATTGTTTCTTTTAAGAAGTTATCAACAGACTCAAGCTCATCTAGAAGTTTTCTTGTGTTAACTTCTAGTAATTTATAATCTGGAATTTTAGGGCTATGATCTCGTTGGTGTATCTTGGTTATTGTTATTGTTTTTTTTGTGTGTGTGTGTGAAGTGTAAGGTCTGTATCTACATTCTATTTTTTTTGGTATGTGGTTTTCCAGTCATTCCAATATCATTTGTTAAAAACGCTTTCCTTTTTCCATTGCATTGTGTTCATCCTACTTTAAAAAGTAATTTATTTTTAATTGACAAAAAGCATTTTTCACACTCATGAAGTACACTTTAATGCTCTATTACTCATTGTCCCAAAAGATGAAATCCCAAATGCCATAATCCCAAATATTTGACATCCCAAATGTTTAAAATCTATTCTAAAGTACTAAATGTCATACTTTTGAAAGATCAGGATTCTGAATGTTCCCCCAAACTTCAATTATCAGTTTTCCAAGGGATAGATGAGGGATACAAAGCCCAATTCTGGGGATAAGATTGGCAGCATGTGTGGCAACAATGAAAAATTCAATTTAAAAACATGTTATTGATACTTCTTTTGGCTATTGAAATCCCAGGAGATTTTAATGAATTAAAGCCACATTTGATCGAGGAAGCCATTCTGACTAATTCAAAATTAGTTATTAAAAGTTCATAATTGCTTGATAGGATAAGAAGTTCAACGGTGTAGCTGTTTGATCAGCAGTATCACTTCAAATAAAGTTAAGATTTATGTAAGAATTCATGTGGAACGGATTTCTGTGTGCCTAAAACAACTTAGAAGCATTACATAGAAGATGGGAAAATTTAACAGGGAACACCCAGTTTGGTATATGTTGAATGACAGAAAAAATTTCAAATAGAGCAGTGCCTCATAGAAAATAAATGTAACTATCTTTTCTGTGGGTTCACATGCCATTAAAAAAGCAGGTATTTATTGTGATCCTTTGATCTTCAAAGGATTTTGAGCTTTGGAGATTTCAGATTTTAGGGATTTTAAACTTTCATGATTCTGATTTTTGTGATTTCAACATTTTGATTTATGGTGTTTAGGTCTGTATCTTTTAGGATTACAAACATCACTCAATGTGATGTTTGGTTCTATGTATGCAATGCAGAATCAATCAGGTTCATTAATAGCTCATTCACCTCATCAGCTTGTGTGTGTGTGTGTGTGTGTATGTGTGTGTGTATGTGTGTTTGTGGTAATTAGCTTTTGTTCAAATCAGTTCACTATTTTTAGTGAATCTATTTCAAGTCCCTCTATGCTGCCACAATGATCTGCTACCTATTCTTTATCCAATATCATACTATTTTGATTACTGTAATTTGCAATATCTCAAAGACAGGTAATATCATTCCTGTAACTTGGCTTTCTTCACTGTAATTTTGGCCACTGTGTTCTGTAGCTCTGCATATAAACTTTATAATAAATGTATGAATATCTACAAAATAACTTTCACAGTTTTTAATTGGGTTTTGTTGAGTCCAAACATGAAATTCGGCAGTGCAGACATATTGACTATATTAAATTCCCCCATCAATGTACATGGAGTATATCTATTTTTATTTATTCCTTCTTTAGTTTCCATAATCTAGATTTTATAGTTTTCACAATATAGCACTTGAGTGCATTTTGTTAGATTTGTTTGTACATAAGTACTTCATTTTGGAGAGAGTGTTCTAATTTAATTTGTATTATGTTTTTAATTTCACATTCATTTCCTATTACCTAAAAGGTCAATTGGCCTTAGTATATTAGCTTTGTGTCCTGCAACCCTGCTCTAGTTGTTGATTAGTTCTGACCTGTTTTGATGTTGTTGATTCAAATTGTCTTTGTATAAAAACATACCATCTGTGAATCAAAACAATTAATTCTGGTTTTTCATTATGTGTAACTTTTTATTTCCTTTTCTTATTCCACTAGCTATTGTATTTTAATACAATATTGGTGAAGTGTATTGAGAATGGAAATCTTGTCCTGATCTTAATCATAGTTGGAAAGCTGTCAATTTCAAATCTGAAATATGATGTCAGCAATAGAATTTTTAAGTTGAGGAAGTTCCCCATCTATTTCTTTTTGGGTGAGAGGTTTGTTCTTTTTATTTTATTTTTTAACATGAATGACTTTGAGTTACCCAAATTTGATGTTTTTCTAGATCTAACTTGTGATCTTCTGATTTTTGTCTTTTAATCTGTGGATGTAATTAGTTTTTAAATTTAAACAACTCTTGCGTGCCTGAAATAAAATCCATTTGATCTAGGTGTGTGCACTTGGTTAGGTTAGATCAAGTAATATTTTTTGATGATTTTTACATCTATGCCCAGGACTAATATTAAACTATAGCTTTCTTATAATATCTTTCATAGTTATTGTCATCAGCTAATGTTGAGCTTACAGACTGAGTTAAAAAGTATTTTAAACACACTATAATAGATTGTACAAAAATAGTGCAATTTCTTTCTTGTAGATTTGACAGAATTCATAAATGGATCCATATGTGTCTCATACATTCTGTTTTTTAGGCAATATATTTATGTATGTAAATAGGAATTAATTAAATTATTTGTGTATACAAGAATAGACAGCACATTTATAATTACATGTACTTACTCTATTGTGAGTTTTGGTAGATTTGTCTTTAAATGGGTGGGTGCATTTCATCTATGTTTCCAGATGGCCATAAACTTTTTCATAATATCTCCTTCTACTGCTTGTAAGGTCAATGCAATTTGTGGTTATAGCTCCTTTTTCATTTCTGCTATTAGAAATTTATGAATTTTCTATTTTTTTCAGATAGCTTAACTGGAAGTTTCTCAATTTTATTGACACTTGCATCTTTACTTAAAAACCAGATTTGGTTAAATTTATTTAATCTATTTTCTCTATTTCTAATTTTTTCCTTATAAATCTTCTCTCATATATCTTTTGATAGAAGGATAGGTATTGATATTTCCGACTATAACACCGTATTTTCCTATTTCTTCTTGCAGTTCTACTAGGTTTTACTGCATCCATTTTTATGGTCTGTTGTTGAGCACATACATATTAAGGATTGTTATATCTTTTGACAAAATATCCTCCTTGCTATCATTTAATACCCCTTTGTTCTTCACAATTTTTCTTTGATGTATAGCTTGCTATATAGGAAACTAACTAAATTATTTCAACGTTTTTGTTATATTAAAGTAGCACTTTTGTCCTATTTTTCCATTTATCTACATATGTGCCTTTATACTGAAAGTGTGTTCCTTGGTTGGCAGAGTGGCTCATGCCAGTAATCTTATCCAGTAAGTGAGTCAGAGATTGAGAGGATCATGACTCCAGGCCAGCTTTGGCAAAATGTCATGAGACACTCATTCAATCATAGCACTAGACATAGTAACTAACATAGGCCTCTCATTGCAGGTCCTTGGATTGCTTAAATAGGAGGATTGTGGTCTAGGCTGGCCTGTGCATAAGAATGAGACCCAATAAGAAAAATATCTAAAGCAAAAAGGGCTGGAGGCATGGTTCAAGTAGTAGAGTTCCTATCTTAGCAAAATGTCTAAGGCCCTGAGTTCAAACCCCAGTACTGCCAAAAATATAGTTTTTCATGGACAATAAATAGTAAAGTCTTTTTGTTTCTTTTTTCTGGTTCTGGATATTAATCCCAGGACCTCAAACATGCTAGGTAAGAACTATAATGATAATCTACATCTGCATTCTGAGTCATTTTTATTATATTTGCATCTGTTTATTTTCATTGGTGTATTTATATAATTTACATATGAAGTGATTACTGATAATAATTACTTTTAACAACCAATGTATAATTTGTTTTATAATATTGTTATTTAATATAAGATATAGTTGTGAACAGCATATATTGCATTCATTTTTAATTTAAAATTAATAAGTTATTTGCCAATAATAAATTTTGTACTTTAATCAATCCTTTACTGCAATTCAAATGTAACACAATTTGTTTTAAAATATTCCTGTCTAGAAAAATATGTTAAGCAAGATATGATGCAAAATTGACCATATTAACATGCTGATGAAAAAATTTCTCACACTCCTCAAATAGGCAAATAGCCAATACCCATTTATGGTGTCAAAATTAAGTTACTGCCATTTTAGAAAAATGGAGTTAATAATAAAGAATAAGATTGTACTTGTACTTTTCCCAAAATCAACACCATAACAAAGGTTTAAAAGAATATGACTGTAGTGGATGGTGTCAAACTATATAAACAGAATAAACGCTTTATATCCATGAGACTCTAGTAGATGGAGAGTCCTGTGATCTCATGAGAGCACCCATCAGTGCTATCACCGACTAGTACCATTTATCAAAATCCCCTGGTCTTGAACTAGGCCAGAAGGTTCAGGACATCCAACTGTGGTTTGTAATGAACATGAAGACTAATAAGTAACAGACATAAGATATCTTGACAAAGTTTTATGTCTATGGCTAAGCAACACTCTGCTCAGACCCAATAGAAATCAGACATCATTTATTATCCAACTAGGCTGTGATTCAGATCCTAGGTACCCCTTCACCACAATCCAAACAAACAACAAATGACAACCTAAAATCTAGCTTCACATATATCTTGTAGTTTTATCCTTGAAATTATGCATTCACATCAAAAAGATAAGTGAAAGAAATTTTGTATGGCCTAAGGGAAATATCACACTAAAATTTATTATTTTCCTTGGATTTTATGTTGATAATCATTATATTTGTATAAATGATTGTATTTTATTATAAATGAATGTGGTGTTCATTAAAAATTCATTTCTTGATTGTCATTTAAATTTTTGTAATAATGACTAAGAGTTTCTACATGTCTTCAAATTACTTCTCACACACAAAAAGCTCATGAAATTTTACTCAATCTACTATTTTAATATATATTATTGCTTTTGTGCTGTGAATATTTTCTGCATGGGAAATTTAAATATAAATTTTATTACTAAAAATATGCTCTATATTTGTACAACCACAAAACTTAGAGAAGATTTAAAGGCCATATTATTTTCTTATCCATTATACTTTATTGTATAAATAATTATTGAAATCTTTATGAATTATTATTCAAAATTAAAATAACTTTATTATCAAATGATTAAGCAGAATAGTGGGGCTCATAAATTACAACCAAATATAACTTATGTGAAGATTGCAAAGATGGTTCCATATAAATTATTCCAATATTATTTGGTGCATACATTTATATTGGTAGTTAATATTCAAACATCTCTGTTACTCAAATGTCTCACAAGAAACAATTCCCTCATATAGTTTCTGCATCTCTACTTTCTTCTGCTTTATTTATATATTAAGCAATTCTTTATTTTTTAAGTCATCCTCAAAATCAATCTTCTGTTTGGTTCTGGGGTGCTCAAATTTCTCAATGCTAGGTTCTTGACTTTTTTCGTTCTGCTCATAATACTATATTCTATATGTAGAGTTTGCCATTCATGTTATTTGGTTTTTCAATAGTTAATCATCTGCTTAGTCTTGTCCATCAAACTTTTTTATGATGTTCATAATTATTTCACAAATCTATATTGAAATATCAAAGAAAATTCAAGCTCCCAAAGGCTAAAACTTAAATGAACTTTTCTCCCATGGTCTTCTCTGTGTTTTTTGACTTATGGAATAATACCACCAACCTTTTCATTCATCAATTCCAACACAGATTTCATTCTTGAATTATCCTTCTCATATAAGTCCTCCACTAAGTTGAATCTATTTCATTCTTCAAAAATTCCCAGTTTTTTTCTCCACTAACCACATCATAATCACATAACTTTAATGTTTTTTCTTGCAATATAGTAGAAGTTGATTAAATTTACTTCCTCACTTTTCTCTTAGATCTACAGATTTCAGCTTATGACCTTACCCCACAAACATTTGCAACCATATCTTACATCACATTGCTTATGGCTTCCAGCCCTCCAGCTACACAGGCTTTATTTTCATTTCATACATGTAACATGTCAATATACTTCTTGAACAGTCTGCTTGGACTATTTTGATTCTGTCCAGTCTGAAGATTAATTATTAAATGCTTGGAAATCATTTAGTCAGTAAGCAACTGCCACATTTTTGTTCTTGGAAAGTGATATGATTTCAATATGAAATGTTCTCCACAGGCTCATGTGTTAAAGACTTGGTCCTCTGTTGGTGGCACTATTTGGAGATGTGGTGTTAACTTTGGGAGGTAAGACCTAGCACAAGGAAGTAGGTCACTAAGGAATGCTTTTGAAGTTTACATCTTGTCTCTGATTCCTTACTCCTGTCCTCTCTTTTGTAGCTACAATGAGGTTAGTCGCTATTATCTGCCATGCCCTGTTGACATGATGCTCTTTCTCATCACAGACTAAAGGCAATGAGCCAACTGACCATGCACTGAAACCATGACCCAAAATAAATGCTTACTCCCTTAAGTTGCTTTTTCAGGTATTTTGTCATGGCGACATAAACCTGATGAACACAGGATTATTTACCTGAATAACCTTCTCAACTCTAAGGCCAACTGTATTTTCAAGTTCTTCTGAATATTTGTAAAGTCATATTTATGGTCAGGGTCATTTATTAAAGTTATAATTTTACATTTTTTTCTGTGACTATGTTTGAAACCTTTTCTCTACTTCAAGCTTAAGCTCCATAACTGCAGCAATGTTTTAACTCATGGTTATATTATTACTGCCAGCATAGTGTCATGCACCTACCAACTGCATAAAATTGGATAATTTATTATATTAGGGATAATAATTGATAATATTCATTATGTTATATTATACAAAATAGGATTAATCTTAGCCATAAAAGGGAAAGAAATCTAACAGTCCATGGAATGACAGTAAAAGTTTTAAATTAGAAAAAATATGTATTTTTGAATTGGAAATTCTATTGTAAAAAGATTATTCCTTACAAAGTATATGAACCAATGATATTTAAACAGAGCCATAAAAATAATATAAGCAGTTATAAAAACATATTGTAACATTTTCGCAACTAAAAAACTGTGATATTGTCTTAAAAATTAACTGATAAGCAAAAGAGAAAATATAGCCTGGGAACAACATGGGAATTAATGAGAAAATGTTTTCAGAATATTTGATTTGGAATAAGAGAAAAATGTCTAATATACACAATTAGTTAAAAGAAATACAAGTGGCTCAAAAGGAAAAATAGATAATTAATTAGCACAAATCCATTAGAGAAATGAGATGATATAAAAAGTGACAAACCTACAAGGAGATATTAGCCCTCATTAATAATCATGCAAACACAAATAAAATATGTTTGGATACAGTTCTTTTAAGCATATCATGTTTAGAACAATTTTAAAGAATGATTAATTTCTATGTGGATTAAAATAAGAAAAATGGGCAGCTGTATGGTACTGTGAATAGAAACTGCCTTTTGGGCATGGAGCTTCAAAAGGTAAAATATGCATATTCCCTGGAAGATACTCTATTTCTGAAAATCCATCTCAAGGTGATAATTGGACAAGGACATGAAACCATGTCTATAAGAAAAATGTTGCAGGATTATTTAAAACAGAAGAAAAATTAAAATTAGAAAGGAATTATATCTTATAATAAAATTTGCAATTAAAGGTAATAATTAAATATAGCATTAAGGCAGTACATATATTAGATTTCATTCACTGCTCAAAGATAAACTCTTTTTATCTTTGGGGTGATGTCTCTGATATTTTAAAGAATAAAGCCAGACTACATAATAGCATTGGTAATTAATATATGTAATCAATGTGACTAACATAGTGTCACACTTTTGTTTGCTTTGGTGCATTATGTGACATTTTCCCAGTCCTGGAGCTAATTTAGTCCATGTATTCGGTGTTCAAATATCATAAGTCATTTTTGCCATGAATGTAGTTCTCATTCAAGGGTTCTGGCCTGTGTTGAGAAAGTTGCCTCAAAGATGTAAGCAATCAGTCTCTGAACAAATGAAAGAAAAGTCCAAGCCTACCTGGCTATTCATTTAGAAATAATGTTACATAAGATAGGATCACATATATTAAAAGGTACCATACATTTCAAAATGTTTTAAAAAAAGGGTTTTGGAAATTTTTGCAATAAACCATAAGTGCTTGAGGTGATCGATCCATTTAGCCTGTTTTAAACATTGCACAATGTATCAAAACTTTGCACAGTACCCAGTAAATATATGTAATCTTTATTGTTTTATGTGTCAGTTAAAATTAAAAATTTTAAATTATGTTATTCATTCCAAATCTGAGCCACCAAATCACCAGATATCAATTATAGCCATTGATTTGAAGGACAGCTACATAGTACGTGGTCATTTTGTGAGGACAACTCCCTGAAGAATGCCAGGGTGTTTCTCTATTTAAGATGGCAATCATTTCTCAAACATAAAACCTTATAAGCTAGAGTACTCATCTTATTACATATGCAAGGCACTATTTTAAATTATTCTTTGTATTTCTGTTTGTGTTTTTGAATCTCCTAAAAGATATTTCTCTATTAGCAAATTCAATGTGTTTTCATGTTAGTATATTTTTGTGAGACGGATATTCAGTGAAAAGCCTAAAAACAGAGAAAAATGTCATGTTTAATGGGGTTTACGAGCCAAAATGTCTTTAAGATTGATACTTTTTCAGAGATGAAGATATACATTAAAATGATTAAACTTCTTAGCTAATAAAAGACAATATTCACTGCCTTAAAATAACCTGTAAGACATTATAAGAGAAAATTTCAGGAAGGCATATTAACTTTAGCATATGTTCCACAGGGAGATCAAAGACCTGTGAAGGGCTATTGACAGATACATGCCTTTTATCTAAAAATGTTGTATTTAACTGAAGTGCTGATATATCCATATGTCTAGGATTCAGAATTTTTTATAAATTTCAAAGTGAATAGAAACATATCAACATTAGGATCGTTTCAATTATAAATAAAAGCTTATTAGCAAATTCAGCATGGATTTGATGAAATAAATATTAACCAACATATTTCTATTAATGCTTCGAAAGACTGGGGATAGACAATGCTAATTTAATATATAGTTTTTTAAGTACCCTGTGTGTGTGTTTGAATGGCTTTTATCCTTCCTCTGTCCCTGTTTTGAAGATATACTACAAAGGTTATTCCTGATCTTTTTTTCTATCTACTATCTCATTCTAAGAGTTCAAACATTTACAGATATAACACCAAATATGCATTTCTTTTGTTCTTCATTTTGTTTTCTTCACTATGATGGGAAATGAACATATCAAAGACAGAATACATACTTCTAGGCTGGGAATATAGTTCAGTTCACTGGCCTTGAATGCAAAAAGGACAAAAACCTCCCTAAGATGCAGACAAAGGCTTCAATCCAAAATTAAGACATCTCAAATATTGTTGAACATCCATATAAACAAAAAGCTACATAATAACCCCAATGCATTTTATTTGCTACCTTAACATTGCTATGGATTAACTATGTCAGGCCACTTCTTTAACCTGAAATAGATAAATGCTAAGAAATGTGAGAATTTAAAAAACCTGAGTGTATATTCTAGTTCTGACACTAGAATATATCTTATAACCTATCTAGAAACTGTTTACAGAAACAGAATTATTTATAACATTTATTGAAATATAATATTTAAAAAGAATACTTGAAGTAAATGTGCAGGATATGAGTTAGCTGAATATTCATGTTGGCATTCATGAAGTTAAAAAATGTTGTTTATACTTTGAAAGCTTATTTTGCCTTTGCCCAGGATATCTCTTTTCATTGCAAATGGAGATAATTACTTCTATTAATCATCCTTATTTATTTCATGCTCCATTATCCTTAGAAAAATAACATACCCTATGCAATTTTGCATACTTTAATATGAGAAGAGATATGATATTATTTTATTATATAGTTGAATACACTAAATTGCATCTCATTGATTCCTCCTAGAACATCAATACATCTGTCATATGAAGAATCTCACTTATGTGTCCATAATATAGTATAGAGGATACTAATGGTACTTAATAGTAAAGGATGTTTTTCTAAGTTTTTGTACCATGGGTCCACGCTCAGTATATTCACCCTTTTTCGTCTGGTTTCCAGCCCTTGATCACATGCTTTTTCTCTATTATGCTCAGGATCTGTTTCAGTGGTAGGTTTTGTGTTTTCCTGTCAAATGTCCACAAAATGGTGGTAGCATACTTTAGTCCTGCCATCTGAAGTCAAAGCAAGCTGTACTTTGCAATTATAGTCATCTGGAAGAAAAAATACACAAATTTGCATCAGGAGCAGTATAAAACTTATTCTTGGGTTAGGAATATTTCACGATACTTTTCTTTGATGTTACCCATTTTATTGCTCCTACTGCCATGAATATCAAGTTGTTTATGATCTAAAAGAAAGATGCTGTGTTTTGTGTTTTTATTTTGTTATGGGGACAAGGTTTTGCTATGATGCCCAGGCAGCACAGAGCTCATGATTCCCCTGCTGAGTTACAGGTGTGTGCCACCATACTTGACTAATAAAAGAAGGTCTCATTAAGTTTGTCCAGACTAGCAATGAAATTGTGATCCTCCAGTGTCCACCTCCTGAGTTACTAAGATTACAGTTGTACACCACCATACCCACTCCATAAATTTTAAAAGAAGGTCCTTATCATCACTTCTGTCTAGCATTATAGTGGGGAATTTAGGCACTTCAAAAAGACAAGAAAAGCTAAATAAAATACCAAAGATGAATAAGCTCAAAAAGGAAAGTAAAGTTAAATAGAAGTACTAAACATGAGAAAGGAGAAAAAACTCATTCAGAAATGACAGGATTTTAGACATAGACAACTCTGTAACATGAACTTAAATATAAAGCAAATAAATTTATCAGATCAAGATGTGCAAGAAAGAATATACAATATATATGGTTAAGAAATAAAAGAACAGAATACAATATTTACATTAGTCACAAAAATTGAAATATAAAGGATATTATTTTAATATCTTCATAATGATAAAATAATGAACAATGATTATTTCCAATTTAAATAAAACTCATTGTCTTGAAATTTTAAAAATATTGACTAAAACTTTAAAAAATCTAAATATGTGAGAATATATAACATGCTTATGGATTGAATCTATAGTGTTAAAATTTCCATCTTATCAATATGTTACTATAGATTATAATACAAATATTATCAGATTTTTTGAAAAAACTGAAAACCTCATTATAAATTTCATAGGAAAATGCAAAGGAGCCAAAAATAACCCATATACTTGGGTAGTCAAAAATAAAGGTAGAAACTTAAATTATCTCTTGCTTCTTACTCTAATGTTTCATTAATTCAGTGCATTATGAAATGAAAACAGAGAAAATAAACTAAGAAAGCTTCATAGAGTGGCTAAAAGTAAATATGTAAGAATTAAATTAATTTTCAACCAAGTAACTAGTCACATAAATATTTTATTAGATGAAAATAAAGAGCTTTAGTATAATTACAAGAAGTCCAAGAACAATAAAAACTAATTTCACATAATAGTTGGAAAATGGTTGTTTAGTGATAAGCAAATTTTACTAAAAGAGGCATGCATGAAGGAAATTTTTCATTTTATATTAAAATAACCAGGTGTAGAAAAATGTTAAAACTCACAAAACTGAAAAGTAAGGATCTGTGAATTTTACTTTATATTAGCTATATCTCGATAAAAATCCAATTGGAAAACAGGATCATGATAACAGCAATATAAATATGTTTAAAAATGCAGTAACTCTTGTCAAAAATTGACTTTGTAAATCTCCAGAAATAAAACAAAAAATAAGAAAAACTTTATGATGACTTGGCTTGCAAATTTTCCTGAGGAATTTATATAAAATCCTATAATCTTGAGGAATAATGGAAGAATTTTTTTAAAGAAATTACCTCATCAGTTTTATCTCTTAAAAAGTCAATTGTACAGCTGACATGGTAGGAACAAATAATATGAGAAATGATTTAATGCTATAATTTGGCTACATGGATAAGAAATGGTGAGGATCTAATTGTGAGAAATAAAGGGAGATGTTTAGAAGTCAGAAGGAATGAAAGTCACAGTAGAATAGTACATTGTACATTTTTTCTAGGTTTCAAATTTATCATATATAGTTATTAATAGTATATCCTTTGCATTTCTATAGAATCATCTTTACTTTTAGTTTCTGTTCAAAAAATGAAATAATTAACAAAATGAAAGATAACCTGCAAAACGGGAAAATATTTGAAAAAACTATTTATCTGACGAGTTAATATATAGAAGATATGAAGAACTCAGTGAAGAATTATAGAACATGGCAGATTGCAAACACTCACAACATTCCTGGGTCTCTATGAACCAGTGATAAAACTTTGGTATGTGGCCTCAGAGAAAGTTAGAATTGCTAAAAAGCAAGGAAAGGACTGTAAAAGACTACTCAGATAGTGGCTAGAGAACATTTTTTAAAATACCAAACTTTACAACCATAAAAGAAACAGAGAAAACCTTGCTTGGGCAAAACCCAAAACCACCCCACAAAACTGAAACTGGATCTGCTCTATTCCTAGACTATTCCAGCAGGTTTTTTTTCCCCCTTTTTCTTCAGGCAAAAGACACTCATGTGTGCTACCCTGCAAAGAAAACAACTTTATGGAAGGTTGGTCACAGGCTGACACCAGACAGAATACCACCAGTAATTGATTACCCCACCCTAGATAAAGGGTAGGCACAGAAGCAAGAATGCTAGCAAACTTCTCTGTAACCAGCTAAATCATTTATATTCCCTCCTTGTTCAACACGTTTATGTAAGTGTAACGTCTCAAGGGAGATTCTTTTGGCAATGTGTACTGCCAGATGCTTCCACACCTGACTCCAGTCTGGTGGTTGGGTGAAGACACTTGGCAGGGGATTACTAGGCCAAAGACAAATGGCTGGCAAAAGGGCAAGTTGGCTGGTTACAGCCCTAAACCTACTGCCCACCCCAGAGGTATACAAACACACACAAACAAGTGACAAGAGCTACTTGCCCTTACATCGCAAATAATTTTTTTAATTTACCATTTTTTCTCTTTCTTTCTTTTATTTTATCATTTTTACATTTATTTACATGTGTATACATTGTATACTACAGAGCGATCCCTCTGTAGTATAGTTTAAAGTCCGGTATTGTGATATCTCCAGCATTGCTCTTTTTGCTCAGTATTGTGTTGGCTGTTCATGGTCTTTGTGTTTCAAAATGAACTTTAAAGTAGGTTTTTCAACACTGGTGATGAATGTAATTGGAATTATGATGGGAATTGCATTGAACATGTACATTGCTTTTGGTAGTATATACATTTTTACTATGTTGATTCTGCCAATCCATGAGCACAGGAGATCTTTCCATCTTCTGTCATCTTCCTCCATCTCTTTCTTCAGTGGTTTGCAGTTCTCCTTATAGATGTAATATACATCCTTTGCTAAGTTTATTTCTAGGCATTTGAGTTTTTGAGGCTATAATAAATGAAATTTTTCTCTATTCTTTCTCAATTTTTTCATTGTTGGTGTATAGAAAGGCTACTGATGTTTATTTGTATCTTGTTACATTGCTGAAGCAATTTATGGTGTCTAGGAGTTATGTTCATAGCTTTTTGGATCTTTGAGCTTTAGAACATGTTGTCTATAAGTAGAGAAACTTTGACCATTTCTTTACCCATTAGTATTCCTTTTATTTCTTGCTTTATTACTCTGGCTAGGAATTCCAGAACTATGTTGAATAGGATTGGGGAGAGTGGGCATCCTTGTCTTGTTTCTAACTTTAGGAGAAATGGTTTAGTTTTTAACCCATTAATTATGATGTTGACTATAGGTTTGTCATATATAGCCTTTATAATGTTCAGGTACATTCTATCTATTCCTAGTTATCTTAGAGCTTTTATCATGAAATGGTGTTGAATCTTATCAAAGGCTTTTTCTGCATCTATTGAAATGACCAAGTGGTTTTTGTCTTTGCTTCTATTAATGTGCTGTATTGCATTTATTGATTTGCATATGTCAAATCATCCCTTCATCCCTGGGATGAAATAAAATTGTTCATGGTAGATGATCTTTCTGATATGTTGTTGGATTCAGTTTGCCATTATTTTATTGAGGATTTTTACGTCAATATTCATTAAGAAGATTGGCCTATAGTTCTCCTTTATGAATGTGTCTGTCCAGTTTTGGGATGAGTGCAGTACTGGCTTCATAGAATGAGGTAGGCAGTGTTCCTTCCTTTTCTATTTCATTGAAAAGTTTAAGGAGTGTTGATTTTAATTCTCTTTTGAAGATTTGGTAGAACTGAGCAGAGAATTCGTCTGTCCTGGACTTTTCTTTTTTGGGAGGTTCTTTATTGTTGCTTCAATTTCATTATGTGTTACAGATCTGTTTAGGTGATTAATATCCTTTTGGGTCAGTTTTGGATTGTCATCAGTATTTTGATATTTATCCATTCTTTCAGACTTTCCAGGTTGTTTGAATGTAAGTTCTCAAAGTAGTCTCTAATGATTCCTTGTATTTCCTTAGTATTTTTTGTTGCCTCTCCTTTTTCATTTCTGATTCTAATAATTTGGGTCTTTTCCCACCTCATTTTAGTCAGATTTTCCAGGGGCTTGTCAATATTCTTTATCTTTTCAAAGAACCAGCTCTTTGATTTGATGATTATTTGTATAGTTCTTTGCATATAATGTTCTCTCTTTCATTAATTTCATTAATTTTGTTATTTCTCTCCTGATTATTTTGGGTTTTGCTTGTTCTTCTTTTTCTAGGAGTTTGAGATGTAGCATTAGGTCTTTTTATTTTTCAATCTTTCTGTCCTTTTAATATATGCTATCATGGCTATAAAATTTTATCTTTGGACTGCCCATATGTTCTGGTAGGTGGTATTTTCATTAGCTTCCAGAAACGTTTTGATTTCCTCTCTTATTTCTTCTATGACCCACTGATCTTTGAGCAATTTGTTATTCAGCCTCTAATTATTTGCATATTTTCTGCTGTTGTTTATGAATAGAATATGATAGAATGCAGGGGGATATTTATATTTTCCTATATTTACTGAGGCTTGCTTTGTGCCCTAAGATATGCTCTATTTTGAGAAAGTTGCATGAGCTGCTGAGAAGAATGTATATTGTGTTGTTGTAAGGGGAAGTATTCTGTGGACATCAGTTAGGTAGGTCCTTTTGAATTATAGTGTCATTTAGTTCTAGGATTTGTTTGTTGATTTTTTGTTTGGATGATCTATCTATTGGTTATAGAGGGGTATTAAAGTCTCTCACTACCACTGTGTTGGAGTCTGTATGTGTTTTGATATCCTTTAATGTATGTTTGATGAAATTAGGTGCACTGACATTGGTTCATACAGGTTGGTAATTGTTATTTCCTATAGATGTATTGCCCCTTTTGTTAGTATGAAGTGTCCTTTATCTCATTTGACCAGGTTTGAAGTATACTTTGTCTGATATAAATATTGCTACTCTTGCCTTTTTTCTTGGGCCATTACCTTGGTAAACCTTCTTCCAGCCCTTCACCCTAGACCAGTATTTATTACTGTCAATAAGATGGGTCTCTTGTAAACAATGATTGCTGGATCTTCCTTATCAATCCAGTTTGCAAAATGGTATCTTTTGATGTGGGGGTTGAGTTCATTTACATTCATTGTTAATATTGATATGTATGTGGTGATTCCTGCCATTTTGTTGTTTGTGGTCAGATCAGTGTGACCTTCTGATTACTTGTATTTTTTTCTTCTTTGGTTTAATACTTCCTGCCCTCTTGTGGTTTTGTTTGCTTTCATCTTCTGTGTGAAGAATTCCTGGTAGAATTTTCTGTAGTGGTGGCTTGGTGCTCATGTATTGTATTAGTTTCTGTTTATCATGGAAGATTTTTATTGCTCCTTTAACTTTGAATGATTTTTGTTGGATAGAATATCCTAGGGCTTAAGTTATTGTCATTCAGTGTGGGAAAACCTCACTGCCTGTCCTTCTTGCTTTTAAGGTTTCCATTGAGAAATCTGCTGTTATATTGATGGAATTACCTTTATACATTATTTGGTATTTGTTTTTTCTCTCTTACATCCTTCAATATTCTTTCTCTGTTTTCTATGCTTGTTGTTTTAATGATAATATGCCATGGAGAGGTTCTATTTTCGTCAAGTCTGTTTGGTGTCCTGGAGGCTTCCTGTACCTGAATAGGCAAATATTTTTGATATTTGGGAAATTTTCTCATGTTATTTTTTTTAAATATAATTATCTCTTTGGCTTGCACCTCTTCTTCTTCTTCAATGCCCATGATTCTCAGGTTTGGTCTTTTGGTGGAATCACTGAGTTCTTGCATATTCCTTTCACAGCTCTTGAGTTGTTAGACTTAGATTTCTTCTGTTTTTTCTTTTATTTCTATTTTGTCTTTGAGACCTGAGATTCTGTCTTCCATTTGTTCTAGTCTGCTGGAGGGGCCTTCCACTGTTTGTTGTTTGACTAAATTATTTATTAGTTATTTCTAAGATTTTGGTTTGATTCTTTTTTCTGATTTTTCCGTATCTTTTTTCAACTCCTTTTTTATATTTTGTATTGTCATCTTTAAATCATATGCCTCCCTTTCGTATAATGTCCTTAAGTCCTCTCTAAGTTCCTTCATGTATTTCTGTGTCTTCTCATTTTATTTTTGGTGTTTTGAAATGTCTTGAGTGCATCTTGTATATTGTGGTTAACAATGTCTAGTAACTTCTCCATAAATTCATCAGTAATAGTTTCCAAATTTCTTCTTTGAGTGTTTTAATGTAGGTGTCACTACTTGGCTCCTTAGTGACATTTATCATTGTTTTGTAGAGGTCATGAATTATGTATCCATTTTCTTCATTTCCCACTGAATCCTGTATTGAATTTTTTTCTTTTGAGGAGACTGGTTTCCATCCTTTCTTCTTCTTTCCATCACTCCACTTGGTGCTGTGCATCTATGTTTTTGATAAGCTAATTGGTCATTTTGATTGCCTTACTTCTTTCCCTAATTTAATTTTTGTGTTGTGTCTGACTTGGTTGTTAGCTAAATTGATGTGCTCTTTCTGTCCCTGGCCTGGAATTGTAATTTAGCAATAGCAAACTCATATGTTCAGTACCAGACCAGTTGTTTACATATTATATAGAAAACCTTTTGATGATAACATCTATAAACAGTGGGAGTTAATATATATTAAGCTAGTTATAGATTTTGGCAAATGGGTAAATGTGGCACTAAAAGGAGTGGTGGGAAATGAGTTGGTTGAGTGGGGAAACAGGTTTGAGGGTTTCTGGGTTTTGTAGCTCTCATGTGTGTTTGGGTGTATTAATGTTGTTATAGTTGAGAATGCTTGTGTCAGGGATTGCAGGGGGCTGAAGTTGTGTACAGTTGGTACAGTAATCTAATCAGCAGGTGATCAGTGTGTAGGAGTGAGGGGTAGTTTGGTAACAGGTTGGGGGAGGATGGGAGAGGATGGTGAAGACAGAGGAAAGAGTTGAGAAGGGGAAGAAAGAGTAGTAGGGAGGGAGAACAATGGATTGTAGCACAAGAATTGGTGGGAAAGTGAAGAGGGTAAGAATAGTAATAGGGGTGAAAGAATAGTGATGGTGAAGTTAATAATACAAAAATAATAAAAATAAAAATAAAAAAAAAGAAACACAATGAAAAACACCAGGTTCAGGAACCACAAAAAGTTCAGTCTTTTGTTAAAAATTCTGGAGTTATTGCATAAATTTCTAATCCTGATATTGGCATACAAAGAAAAACTATGATCTGGTCTCACCAGGTGACTGGCCTGTGAATTGTATTTAGTTCCTTCCGTCAAGAAAATTAGTTGGAATTGTGAAGTGAGGTAAGACTGCCAGCTCATGCATGGTGGTCAGAGCTGTTGTTTTCATCAGGTGGTAGCTGCATTGCCTTTCAGCAACAGCTCTGTTTTGTCAGCTTCTCCACCAGCAAGGTGGGGCAATTCAGTTTTGAATGCTGCCCTCTGTCCAAGAGATAAGCTCTGAGATCTACCATCTGCCTTGTTTTGGGAAGTTGGCCTATTGTCCCACCCCTGCTCTCAGCCTTTGTACTTTTCCTGATCTCTTCTGGAGACTAGGGGCTCATTTGGAAGGTTAACTTGTCACCCCACCCCTGCTCTCATCTTTTATGCTTCTTCTGATCTCTGCTGAGTTCCAGCTGCTCCTCTGAGAGGTTGGCTTGTTGCCCCACCCCCTATCTCAGCCTTTGCTGCTTTACCTGTGTTTGTTCACTGAGAGTTCAGTGCTGAGAGTTTGGCTCCTTGCCCCACACCCCTTCTCTGCTGCAGGTTCAGTGTTCCACCCTCACCTTCACTGTCAGTGTTAGATTACAATTAATTGTTTATGATTTTTAGTTTTGCTGGGGGCATTGGTTCAGTCTCCCAGGGGCTGTATTGGAAAATATTCCTGGGGTTGGGTAGGGGAGTTGCATGTCATATGTGATACTTACCTGTTTGATCTGCAGTTTCACTTAGGCATCTTTGGATCTGGCTGGTGGGGAGAAATGGTTCTGCTTTTTTTTCAGTGTGGCATGACATGGGGAGAAACACCTTGCTGGCTGTGCCAGGTGGGATTTTCTTGGCTATTAGGTGCAATTAAAGACTGATTTTAGGGTCAGTCTTTGAACTTTATCTGGACCTAATATAGTGGTGCTTAATATTTTGTCTAGGAGCAATCAGAATTACCAAAGTGTAGCTCCAATGTCTCAAGGAGGTTTCCGGGGTCACAGAGCTTAGGATTTCTTATTCCCTATTCTAGCCACCATTTTGGATTCCCTCACACATAAAATTTTGAAGTGTAAACTTAGACACAAAAGTTCAGAGTGGTGCAAGGCAAAGTATGGGCTTTTAGAGTGGTGAGTCTGTGCCATGTGTGCTCAGGTATACCTCCACACAAGCTCAATTTTTACTTTAACCTTATGAAGCCACTTCACTCTCACCAAAAACCCTGCAGTGCACCTGAAGCTTTGAGAATTACTGCTATTCCACAGAACCTGGCCAACCACATTCCAACAGATGTCTATGGTACAGATGAATAACAAACCATGAAATACTGGGCCCAATGTGCATTTGGAGAGAAATTCTGGGCAATCCAATTCCAAGAGGGGAAATGTGAGAAAACTCAACAAGAGAATAGTAGACAGAAATCAGAAGACCAAAGATTGGAGACAAGTACCCAATCTACTTGTCTCTTTTCCTTCTCAACAAGGAAGAGAGACTGAGTTACATTTTTAAAATTATTTTTCTTTTAAAAATTTTTCTATTGGTAATTGATTATAATTTCCTTTAATTTTATTATTCTTCATTTTTTATCCTGTTGAGATCCTTGACTCTAATATCCTTTTTGACAGTAACTGAACTATATTCCTGCACACTATTATTTGGTTTACCTTCACCCCCTTCTCCTCATCTTCCTTCTTCCTTTTTTTTTCCCTTGTCTTTCTCTTATTTTAGTTACCTAATTTTAATGTCTACACAAATATTTGTTTTCTAATCCTCTGCTTTACCCTGTACCTTAAGAATGCTAATCCCTTTCACATATAATGTGATTGGTGGTATACATGATGTTGTAAATGGTTTTTTACTTCATGTAAATATATGGTTTGGTTGTGAATTGACACATTTTTTGTTGTTGAGTTAAACTACCAGACCAGTAAGGGGAAATGGCACATCAACCCTGCCACTAACTTGTCCTGACAGAACATAGAGAATAATTCAACTGAAAGGCTATAGGTGATTAAATCCTCCAACCAATGACTTGGCTTCTAATAAGCAAATCTCAACAGAGACACACAAAATACAAGAAAAACAAGGCAACACAACACCTCAAAAATTCAATAATCACACAAAGGGTCAGAATGATAGGTGAATGAAATCTCAAAAATATTGAACTCAAGAGAATAATGATAGGAATGATCAATGAAGGCACTGGGTTCTCATGCCTATAATCCAAACTATTTGGGAAGTTACTATTTGGAAGTTCATAGTTCACGGCCAGCCTGAGCACAGTTTGTGAGAACTTCATCACAACCAATAGCTTAGTACAATGACCTGTGTCTGTCATCTCAAACTATACAGGAGGCTGGGATGGGTGTATTGTGGTTCCAGGTCAGCCTGCACAGAAAAAGTTCATGAGAACACATCACAATGGAAAAAAAAACTGGCATGGTTTTGTGTATCTGCTATCCCAGGTATGGCAGGAAGCATAAAATCAATTGCAGTCCAAGTAAGTCTCGGCAAAAAGTGAGACACTGTCTCCAAAATAGCATTAACTCAAAGGACTGGAGACATGGTTCAAGTAGTAGGGTAACAATCTAGCAAGCACAAAATCCTGAGTTCAAATCCCAGTATCAAAGATAATGCAAATAAACAGGTAAGTAAGTGAGAGGAAAATAAAAATAAACAATTAAATGAGATAAGGAAGACAATGCATGACACAAATACACACAGGATTATACCAGAAGAGACAGAACCTCTAGGAATGAGTAACTCAAGAAATATAAGGCATTTTCACTAAAGCAGTAGGGAGTCTGTTGACCATATTTGCCATTTTTAATAAAATGAGATATCCTATATTTTATACATCGAGTTCCATTTTTGAAGAGAGCATTTTAATGAACATTATCTCAATGTATGTTTCACTCACAATTTTGGAATATTGATAGGTCAATTGAAATTATTAAATGAAATTTCAAGAGTTATCCTTTACTTTTTTTAATAATTAGGTTATTTCATTTATTTATTCTGGTTGTGCTGGGTAAGGGTACATTGTGGAATTTACAAAGGTTCTTACAGTGTATCAAATATATCATACTTGCATTCACCCCCTCCACAATTCATTCTCCTTTATCCCACCCCCATTCCTGGAATAATTTCAGCAGGTTCTGTTTTTTGACTTACATATATGTGTACAAATATACCTCATTATGAAATAGTTACCTGATACTATAAGTCAAATGATTTCAGAGTGCGGACTTAGATACAGTAATTATAAACATAAGTTTATAACTCTAATTGTGGTGTGGTGAGTTCTTTTAATCTAATGAATCTAATCAACAGTAGATACACACCCACACTTTCATATATCTTTAGCAATTTATGTAAACTTTGTAGAGTTTATATAATCATATAAACACAGGGGCTCAAAAAACACTTAATTTTCCACAATGATTTTTAATTTTTTTCTTTTAAAATGTATATATTAGATTGAAATTTTTAAGTTTCTGTTACATAATGACAATTAAATCTATGACTGGAGGTGTGGCTAGAGTGGCAGAGCTCCTGTTTTGCAAGGGTGAAGTCCTGAGCTCAAACCCCAGTCCTACCAAACAAATAACAATTAAATCTATAAGAATTTTACTGAGGAATGGAGGGGGGAGGGCAATTGTATTTATAAGGAGGCATTAGTGATTGAAAAATGATAAAAATGAAGTTATTATGGGGTCACTTGAAAACAACTTTTCACATAAGTATAAACCCCTCAGACTTGCCACATTGTTCATACGCATTCTTTCTTTTTTTCATTATTCATTTATGCACATGTGTATACATTGTTTGGGTCATTTCTCCCTCCAGCCCCCTTATTCATTCTCTCCCCCTTCCCCCCTCCCTTCCAGGCAGAACCTGTTCCGTGCTTTTCTCCAATTCCATTGATGAGTAGAAATAAGCAATAATAAGAAAGACATAGCATTTTTGCTAGTTGAAATAAGGACAGCTATACAGAGAGATTCCTATTTCTTAATTCTTCCAAAATTACAATCACCTTTGGCTGTTGGATACAGGGTTAATAATTATAAGTTTATCTTTACTTACCCTCTTCAAGGACATTTACTGATAACAGCTCATCTGTAAATAAAAGTTGTAAATTCTAAAACATTTATATTTAGTTATATCTGTATGGTACACTTGAATACTTTTCAGCTCAAGTGTGTATTACATAGACCAGTTTCTAATCTTCTTATTCCTATGCCTATCCTAGCTCAGCCTTAGTATGATTTGGTCATGCCTATGAATTAGTAATGATAAATATTTGTGAGATTTTTAAGTGAGAATGCTAAATAACCACCAACACTCCTTTTGAAAGTTGCAAACCAGGTGTGTTAATGTCCTTTAATGTTAGTACTCAGAGGTTGTGGCATGAATGCCTCACATATGAGGCCAATCTGGCTACATAGAAAGACCTCTGTCTCAAAAAAACAAAAAACAAAACACAATAAAATAATAGCAGATTTAATTTGATTTCCTCATCTAAATACAATGTGTTGAATCATTGTTTCATTCTATTTTCTACCATACCATCACATATAATCTGTTAGTCCATTAATGCTCTCAGACAAATTTGTAGATTTTTAATTCTTTCTTTGGATATAAACAATTCAGATAAACAAAGGTAAAAGTTACAGATTTATAATGCTTGTATATAAAGGCACTACTAAATTGATAACCACATTTTTGTATAAAAACAAATGGAAATCAGAAGAATAATCTTCATTTGACACTAAACTTCCATAAAATTTGACAGAAGCACTTTATGAAGGAAAATATGTGATGTGTTAATCTTTTCTACATTAGGCTCATTCAAAAAATAAGAAAAATCCAGTATTGTCAAATAAATTATTTAACATAAAGTTGAAATTTTTAAAAATGAATTTTCTAAACTCTAAACTTCCTTTTATATTTTATATTACATGCATAGGCAACATACCAACATATATTTGTAATATACATGCATATGTACCATGTAACATGACTAATATCTAAGTGGGTACATATATATATATATGTGAATATACACACATATATGCATACACATATACACACACATATATGTGCATACACACATACTCACACAGCCATGAGCATTATATTTTTAAACTGGAAGCATTATTCACTCTCATGAACCAAAGGAGTAACACAAGTTTAATATCTCCCTTCAGTATGAGAGTAGTCAATTGGATAATCTAATTCATTTTTTCACTTATTTAAATCCATTCACTAAATATCAATATTCTTTAAAATATAAATACTGATAATCTTGGAAATGTAGATGCTCATGATTTAGTAGAAAGTAAAACAAAAAATATAAATTCTATTGTCCATAAATCCTATAAACAATGCTACAAGAAAACTGAAAGACTAGTGCTCTTCTTTACTTAAGAAATTGAAGCAAACTTGAAGACTACATTCTGAATGAATTATGGGATATGGGTGGGAACAGTAAGATAATGAAAGAAAATGATACTCTAGGTTAAGGCATGTTTTTGAACAAGCAAGATATGTTAAAGAAATAAATATTCATTGGAAATTAAATTTGAAAAAGAAGGTAGCTGGTAGGTGACAAGATGGACAGAAATACAGGTGTCAAGTCAACTGTAGTCTTGTACCTATTCATAGCAGAGTGGCAGTTATTAAATATGCAATTAGTAGTCATCTTAGATTTCAGTCCAAGGCAATAGAACAATCATTTGAGTTTCATTCTTATCAAATCAGCAGCATGACAGACAGATGTGAACATCCTGCAATTATAGCTAGATGATTTTCCAGAAGTTATGAACAATGATATAAATTCAGAAGGGAAGAATAAGCAAGCAACTGCCATTGAAGATATTAAATCATAGAATCTCATAAATAAATGAATATACACTAGGATAAGAAGAAAATAAAATACTTTTATACATCATGTTGAACTGATAGTTTACTGTATATGTTTGTAGTTATTCTGGACTCTATTCTATTAAATTGGTTTATGTGTCTGCTTTTGTTAAAATATTGTAATTTTGGGGTACTATATTTTATAATATATTTTCAAATCAGAAAATATTACACCCCAAGTTTTGTTATTATTTCTCAAAATTACTTTGGGTATTCACTGTTTTTTGAGGTTTCATATGCAAATCAAAACCATAAAGAAATATCATTTCACACCCACTAAGTTGGCTATACTTTAATAAAATGCAATAATTAGTGATACTGAAAATATGGAGCAATTGGAACCCTTTCTATTTTTAGTGGGCATCTATCATGGAGCATCTTCTGTGTTGAATAGTAAGGAAGTTCTTTAGGGAATCAAAACTAGAAGTACAACTTGACTTATCTATTCTGCTTCTGAGTACTCCTGAAAGCATTGTGCTAAGTGGAATAAACCAATAACAGAAGGAAAAATACCACACAAGTCCATTGATATAAGTTATATAACAGTCAAAGTGATAGAAATGGAAAGTAGAATCTTCATTGCCAGGACTGATGGAAAGAGGAAAGAAAGGGAGTTGACGCTCCTCAAGAACAAATTTTCAGTTACCCAAGGTAGATAAGTTCTAAGGATCTACTGTGTATCTGATGCCTATTGTAAATGATACTGTATTGTTCACCAAACTTACTAAGATCAATCTCTGTGTTTTCACCACACATACACACAAAAAATTCCATACTATCACACATATATAACATGATATATATCATATATATATGATAATATATATATTGCTGCTCTCCAGTAAGAGGAGGCAAAACCAAGAATGTGTATAGGGCAATGAGAACAGAAAAATTGTCACCAACATTGTGAAGAGGGAAAGTTATGAGGAAATGGTATTAGCCAAGTTATTACAGCAGAGAACACTGAGTTGTAACAAAAGGGGGAGAGCCATAGTTAGTCCAGGGAACTTCACAGATTCAGGAACTGTTTTCCAGGCCTGGCAGAGTGAGTCATGTGAAAAAGTGCCTGCTAACAAGTGTAAGGACCCTAGTTCAAACCACAGTACCAAAAGAAAAAGTAAAACTACAGTTTCCAGATGTCTCTACTTACGTGAGACTGTGAACATGATTGTGAGTCCACTGTTTAAGTTATACTTGTCACCATCCTTATAACCCTTAGCATTAGGTAATTTCCTCTTCAAGAGAAGATTAGACAATTACTCTCTGTATGGACTAAATTAGAAAGGATCTGATCTTGGCACCACAAGTTGAGATGAGAGCAGACATAAGGTTCTAAACTGAAATCAGTAGAGGCAAACAACATCCATGCATATTGACTGATTATACGTACATCTATATTTCTACATCATATCCCAAAATAATGACTAATATGTTCACAACTGCTAAGTAGAATATTGAACTGAAAAACAGAGTATCAAGAAGGCAGAAAGGCAAAATTACAGAAGATACATAAAATACCAAAATTTCTGTTTAAGTAGAAATGTTTATAATAGTGGATGAATGTCACACAGGCACATACACTTAATTTGAATTAAATGCTCAAAATGTTGAAGTTAATGAAGCTAAATAAAGTTCACATAGCCATAATAGGAATATGATTTATGACTTTTAAGAATGTATGTTATGGATCTCATAGTTGATTTCAGCTGACACAAAAATATCATTCAATGAAGAAGCATGGAGGTGTTCTGAATGGTTTAAAATTCCATGGCTAGAGAATTGAAAGGAAGCAATAAAGATGTGCTTAAGATGGTAGTGAAAAGTAGGTCAAATGAAGGCAGCCAAAGAGGCAGACATGTTTATATAATAGGAATCCTTTTAATTTATTTATATTATAATTTATGTAGTGGCTTATTCATGTATCAAAGATTGTACTATTCTGCTCAGAAATAATGGCCAAGAGATTAATTTGCTTCAGGTAGACATACAACTCATGAGAAATACTAATCACTCTATTAACACAATTTTAACAAGGACTTATAACGAGTCCTTTGGAAGAAATAATAGTGATACAGCCTCCCTTAATTATGTTAATGATGAAAGATTTGCCTTCTTCTTGACCTTTTTTTACAGTCATGGATTAAGGGTAAATAAAGACTGTAGTTAAACAAAAATATCTTCTACACTCAAATGTATATAAGTAGTATGGTACAGAAAAAAATAGTTTTCACTAATACTTGATTTAGTGGTGCCTATCACCTCAAGTACAAATTTAAAATCTACAGATCAAATTAAGTTCTTACTCTTAGAAAAAATGTTTTTTCATTGATGAAATATATTCAGACTCACAGGGTGAATATATTCTACATACAACATTCATTTTATTATTTTCTACAACTTATAATAAAGAAGTTTCTATGAATTTTGTGTCAGGATTATGATCACAACTTCTTTATTTGTCATTAAAATGGAAAAATATTGAATTGGGAATAAATCACCTATTATACTGTGTGTGTATATATGCATGTATATATTATATACATGTTATGTATAATATTATATATATTCTAGATATATTAGATATAGGTCATTTTTCTCAGTGTTTAAGATTGAAGGCTAGCCAGGCACAGTGATGAATGCCTGCAGTCCTTGACACATGGGTAACACAAATAGGAGAATTATAGACTAGGGTGCCCCAGGACTCTATCTCAAAAATAACTAACCCTCCCCCCAAAAAGGGACTGTCAGAGTGACTCAAGTTATAGAGCACCTGCTTAATAACCATAATGTCCTGAGTTCACCCCCCCCAGTTCATTAAAAAAAACTGAAAGCCAAAAACAAATCCAAAGTATTGTATCACAAGATAGCATGTGGAATGGAAAAAGCACCAGGTAAAATACAATAAATAAATACAAAGAAAATGTTTTTCAGATGCAGTTTATAGATTGTGGGTATTTTCTGATTTTTTTTCATTTTAAACTCTGAACACTATCCATTAGATATAGCATCTACAATTACATATTTTTTTTCTATACACATTCATAAGTTACATAGTATTCATCTGATACTTAACTGTTCATTTCAAGAAAGTTTTGCTTTAAGGATGATCATCTATAGTTGTATAAAATAGTTTTACTTCCCAAATGAAGTAGTATTAATTTTGTGCATCTGGCACTAATTTTATTTCTGAAGCAGAAATTTTCAATATTAATGTAGTTATCCCAATAAAAATTGTAAGCACCTTTTTTTGTTATTTTGATTTGTTTAGCATTTTTTGGTAAATAGACCTGTTCATTCTAAAATTACAATGAAATGCCCAAGACCTGGAAAATGCAATTTAAAAAAATTTGACTACATAAATAAAGCAATATTATTATTATTTATGCAACATTATTATTATTTATTAATAGAGAAAATACAGATTTATAGTAAAACATATACAGCTGTAGAGCAAAAACTAAATGATTTTTGATCTTTAATAAAGACACCTAATTAATGAAATTAGAACATATAATTCACACCCTACACTAGCACTTAGGTGAGTTAGTGATAGACTTCATGAAAAAGTTTTAATTGTAAGAAGAAAGGATAGTCAAACCTCCGTATTGCAGTTGTGAACAAAAATGTCTCAAACAGCATATAGTTGTATCTATTAGAAATAAAAATTGATAATTTAAATGCTTTTTGAGGCACAGGTACAAAAATGAAATCTTTACCCACAGAATACAAGAGATTATTTTAATATATATTTCAGAGAAAAAATATTATTTATAAGAGCTAACATTTAACTGAATAAGAAAAAGGCAGAGCACAGTAAAAGACAGGCAAAATTGAAGATGCTTTAGATATATAAAAAAGATATCATACAGAAAGTGGAGCAACTGGATCTCATACATGTTGGAAGAAATTTAAAATTGCATAATCATGTCAGATAACACTGGAATTTCCTTATATATTTCAATGTACACCAGTCAGTGATGCATAAGGCCATTGAAAAACTGTCCAATGGAGATTTATTTTCAATACCAAAAAATGATAAGCAAATGCTTCTCAATAAGGAAATTGATAGACAGAGGTGCTATATCCATTCAGTAGAAATTTGTCATCACTAAGTAGGTTCTCCCAATACTTGAAACAATATGGTAGTCCCAAAATTATTATATTGAGTGAAAGAATACAAAAGAAATATGCAATATGTATAGAGATCTAGAAAATAAACATTAATATCTAGAAACAGAAATGTGTCAAAAGACATTGACTACAATGGCACAATAGGAATATTTATGACTTGTGGAAAAACTCTGTATCTTTTTGCTGTGATTCTATGGGTGTATATTTTGTCAATGTCATCAAATTGTTTATTTTAAATCTTTTATATTGGTGTTAAAATTATCATGAAATATATAAGGAAACTCCAGTTACCTAGCATGATTGTGCTTAATAACATAAAATTGGTTACATGATAGTTATTCAAGACATTTTAGACAATAATTTTGAGGATTTGTTTCATGATCAAAGTCAATGCTAATGACATTACACAAATTTTAGAAAATGTTGAGCTATAGATTGGATCCTATTTTGGTCTTTAGCAATAGTAGCCAAATAGGCCAAATAGTATTTAAATTCCCAAGGTTAAAATCAAGACAGAATTACCCAAATGCATCTTGTTTACTCTCTTCTCTTGGTTTAAATGCCCATTTCTTGAGAGAGAAATGTGTTAAGGTAAATCAAACACACACACACACACACATAAACAGAGAGAGAGAGAGAGAGAGAAAAAATATATTTCTTGATGCCATAAAGTACTTGCACTTCTAATTTATTGCAAGTCAATGATTCATGTAGTCTGCTCATAGTGAATCAATCTTGAATGATGACCATTCAGCAGTATATAAAATTCTAAATGAAAAGATTTTCCCCTCAAAACTTTTAATATACTACTTTATTTTTTTATTGCAGCTAATGCTGCTTTCAAGAAATCTAGTGAAAATTGGTAATCATTTATTTAGCACTGATATATGTTTTTCCTTCAGGGAAGTTTACAATTTTCTATTATTTTGGTTTTATTTCAACATTACTCTACTTCATCTATACAGTTACAAATCTATAGTGTTTTTATTTATTTGTTTTGGGGTTTTGTAGATTTTTTTTGTTTTTCTCCCCTCCCTATTCCTGTAATAATGTCAACAAGTCTCATTGTATCATTTACATACATGTGTACATAATATTTGCACCATATTCACCGTCCTACACACTTTCTCCACATCCTACCACCTCCCACTATTACCAACCTCCCAGACAGGTCCTGCTCTGCATCTTTGTAAAGAAAGAATGAAATTTTGTTTGTTTAAGATACAGAGAGCATCCTTGTGACATTTTGATGTATATATGTATTATAACCTGAATTGGTTCATCCCCTGTATTTTTCTTCTTTCTATCTTAATATCCTTCTTATGGTGATTTCAATAGGTTGAAAAATTCTATATTCATTGTTATATAGGCTATACATCAACCATGTTCACCTTCTTGACAACCCTTCTTCTTTTACCCTCCCTATTATGTGACCTCCCATTAGCATGACATGTTTTTCACAATTTTTTTATATTTGTATTAGGTCTATATTCCAGGTATGAGAGAAAATATGTGGCCTTTTAATTTCACTTAAGATGATATTCTCCAATTCCATTTATTAATCTGCAAAAGACAAATTTTCCCTCTTTATGGCTGAGAAAAATGTCATTGTATGTAAATACCACATTTTATTAATTCATTCGTCAGTACTGGGGCATTGCAGCTCTTTTCATAGTTTAGCTATAGTGAATAATGATGCAATAAACATGGGTGTGCAGGTAACTTTATTGTAATCTGAATTAACATTCCTTCGGCTATATCCCTAGGAATGGTACTGCTAGATCACATGATACTTCTACTTTTAGGTTTGCAGGTAGTCTCCATATTGTCTTCTATAATGGTTGTACATTTTACATTCCCACCAACAGTGTACACAGGTTCCTTTTTCCTCCACATTCTTGTGAACTTTTGCAATTGGTTGTGATCTTTTTTTTTTAAGGTATTTTTTTTGGAATATTTTATTTTATTTTATATATTTTTTTATTTTTATTGTTTTATTATTCATATGTACATACAAGGCTTGGGTCATTTCTCCCTCCTGCCCCCACTCCCTCTCTTACCACCCACACCAACCCCTCCCTCTCCTCCCCACCCCCTCAATATCCAAGAGAAACTAGTTTGCTCTTATCTCTAATTTTGGTGAAGAGAGAATATAAGCCATAATAGGAAGGAACAAGTGTTTTTGCTGGTTGAGATAAGGATAGCCAAACAGGGAGTTGACTCACATTAATTTCCTGTGCATGTGTGTTACCTTCTAGGTTAATTCTTTTTGAGCTAACCTTTTCTCTAGTTCCTGGTCCCCTTTTCCTATTGGCCTCAGTTGCTTTTAAGGTATCTGCTTTAGTTTCTCTGCGTTAAGGGCAACAAATGCTAGCTAATTTTTTAGGTGTCTTACCTATCCTCTCCCCTCCCTTGTGTGCTAAAGCTTTTATCATGTGCACAAAGTCCAGTCCCCTTGTTGTGTTTGCCCTTGATCTAATGTCCACATATGAGGGAGAACATATGATTTTTGGTCTTTTGGGCCAGGCTAACCTCACTCAGAATGATGTTCTCCAATTCCATCCATTTACCAGCGAATGATAACATTTCGTTCTTCTTCATGGCTGCATAAAATTCCATTGTGTATAGATACCACATTTTCTTAATCCATTCATCGATGGTGGGGCATCTTGGCTGTTTCCATAACTTGGCTATTGTGAATAGTGCCGCAATAAACATGGGTGTGCAAGTGCCTCTGGAGTAACCTGTGTGACAGTCTTTTGGGTATATCCCAAGAGTGGTATTGCTGGATCAAACAGTAGATCAATGTTTAGCTTTTTAAGTAGCCTCCAAATTTTTTTCCAGAGTGGTTGCACTAGTTTACATTCCCACCAACAGTGTAAGAGGGTTCCTTTTCCCCCACATCCTCGCCAACACCTGTTGTTGGTGGTGTTGCTAATGATGGCTATTCTAATAGGTGTGAGGTGGAATCTTAGTGTGGTTTTAATTTGCATTTCCTTTATTGCTAGAGATGGTTAGCATTTTTCTATGTGATTTTTGGTTATTTGAATTTCTTCTTTTGAGAAATTCTGTTTAGTTCACTTGTCCATTTCTTTATTGGTTCATTAGTTTTGGGAGAATTTAGTTTTTTAAGTTCCCTATATATTCTGGTTATCAGTACTTTGTCTGATGTATAGTTTGCAAATATTTTCTTCCACTCTGTGGGTGTTCTCTTCAGTTTAGAGACCATTTCTTTTGATGAACAGAAGCTTTTTAATTTTATGAGGTCCCATTTATCTATGCTAGCTCCTAGTTGCTGTGCTGCTGGGGTTTCGTTGAGAAAGTTCTTACCTATACCTACTAAATCCAGAGTATTTCCTACTCTTTCCTGTATCATCTTTAGAGTTTGGGGTCTAATATCAAGATCCTTGATCCATTTTGAGTTAATATTGGTATAGGGTGATACACATGGATCCAGTTTCAATTTTTTGCAGATGGCTAACCAGTTTTCCTAGCAGTTTTTGTTGAAGAGGCTGCTATTTCTCCATCATATATTTTTAGCTCCTTTGTCAAAGACAAGTTGGTTATAGTTGTGTGGCTTCATATCTGAGTCCTCTATTCTGTTCCACTGGACTTCATGTCTGTTTTTGTGCCAGTGCCATGCTGTTTTTATTGTTATTGCTCTTTTGACTGAGTATTGCCTTGGCTATTCCTGGCCTCTTGTGTTTCCACATAAATTTCACAGTAGATTTTTCAATCTCTTTAATGAGTGTCATTGGAATTTTGATGGGAATTGCATTAAACATGTAGATCACTTTTGGGAGTATAGACATTTTTACTATGTTGATTCTACCAATCCAGGACTTTCCACTTTCTATAGTCTTGTAGAGGTCATTCACATCTTTTGTTAGGTTTACACCTAGGTATTTGATTTTTTTTGAGGCTATAATACTGGAATTGTTTTCATACATTCTTTTTCAGTTTGCTCATTGTTAGTGTATAGAAGTGCTAATGATTTTTCTATGTTGATTTTATATATGCTACCTTGCTGTAGCAATTGATGATGTCTAGAAACTTCTGAGTAGAGTTTTTTGGGTCTTTAATGTATAAGATCATGTCATCTGCAAATACAGATATTTTGACAGTTTCTTTACCTATTTGTATTCCTTTTATTCCTTCTTCTTGCCTAATTGCTCTGGTTAGGAATCCCCATACTATGTTGAATAAGAGTGGAGATAGTGGGCATCCTTGTCTGGTTCCTGATTTTAGAGGGAATCATTTCAGTTTTTCTCTGTTTAGTATAATGCTGGCTGTAGGTTTGTCATATATAGCTTTTATAATGTTGAGGTACTTTCCTTCTATTTCTAGTTTTCTTAGAGCTTTTATCATGAAATGGTGTTGGATCTTATCAAAGGCTTTTTCTGCATCTGTTGAGATGGTCAAGTGGTTTTTGTCTTTGCTTCTGTTAATGTGGTTTATTACGTTTATTGATTTTTGTATTTTAAATCATCCCTGCATTCCTGGGATGAAGCCTACTTGGTCGTGGAGAATAATCTTTTTGTTGTGTTGTTGAATTCGGTTTGCCATTATTTTGTTGAGGATTTTTGCATCATTGTTCATTAAGGAGATTGGCCTATAGTTCTCTGAGAGGAGATGGAAAGCAAGAAGTTAAAGAAAAGGGACAAACAAACAGACAGGTAGGAAAAAACAAAACAAGGGATCAAACAAAGTTTCAAAGGTATAAACAGGGAGTGTTAGTGTACTAATTGACAGTAAACTGAACAGGCTTTAGAGAGACAGAGAGAGGATTGAAATTAAAAAATAAAAAGAATAAAGATAAGAATAAAAATAAAAAATAAGTAAATGAAAGTAATATATATATATAAATAAAATAAAACAAAATGAAAAATAGAAAAAAAAAACCTCCAAGTTCAAATGGAATGAAGTTTCAGTCTTAATAATTTTGGTGTCCGTCTCAGTCTTCAATCCTGGAGATGGTGCCTCAGATGTTATTCTGTAGTTGTCTCTTCAAAGGGATGCATAAAGTAGAAGAAAACTGCACAAAAAAAGAAAAATAAAAAACAAAAAAAACCCACAAAGTGTCCCAAGTTCAAATGCAATACAGTTTCAGTAAATTTTTCAGCCTGCAGGTGTAGTTCAGTTGTTTTCTCATCAAAGGTAGGGAGAGAGAAAAAAAAAGAGTCTGGAGACAGTTCTGAGAATGGTATCTGCGGCTGTGGCTTGCCTGCCCACTGCTGTCAGCCTGCTGTTGCTGGAGGTGTTATTTATGCAGATCTCAGGGGTGAGCTTAGCACTCACCTGGCCCTGCAGGCTTTGTTTACTCAGAGTTTTCCTGTGTATGAGCCTCTGCTACAAACTTTCCCCTTTCCAAGCACACTGGGGGAGGTGACATTGCATCTGCTTTCTCAAGGTTGTGTGTTTGTTTACAGTTCACGTGGGAAGTGGGTCTTCCCCCCTCTCCTGTGGAGTTTTCCTCCCACCACCACTTTTGCAAGCTTTCCCACTCATGATTACTGGGCGGTGCTGCTGCTCCTGCCAGCCACCATGTTTGTTTACAGCTCAAGTGGGCAGTGGATCTTCCCTCCTCTCCTGTGGAGTTTCCCTCCCTCCGCCACTCTCACAAGCTTTCTCACTCCTGGTTGCTGGGCGCATGCCCCCTGCTCCTGTCAGAGCCTCTCCAGCCTGCCTGGCTTGTTTATATACTGTCCCTGGAAGGATTTCCCTTCCCCCACTCTTTGGCACTCAGTGTGCCCCATCCTCTTTCCCGCGTGTCTTTATTGTTCTTATTGCTTATTACTCAGATTCTCTTTTTTCCCCGGGTGGAGGTGTGGAAGGGTCAAAGTTTTGCCTCTTTTCAGTGGTTTTGCCTGCAAGGTGTGTCTCCATTGTCTCTCCAAGATTTCACTATAGGAGGCACGCTTTCTGCTTCCTCCCTCTAGCTGCAATCTTGTAATCTCTCGGTTGTGATCTTGATGATGATCATTTTAACAGGAGTGAGGTGGAATCTTAAGGTGGTTTTGATTTGCATTTCCTTTATGGCCATCATTTGCATTTCCTTTATTAGCATTTCTTCATGTACTTTTGGCCACTTGGACCTCTTCCTTTGAAAAAGCTCCATTCATTTCTTTATCCTAGTTCTTCATTGGGTCATTGATTTTTGTGGAGTATAGTATTGGAGCTCCCTGTATATTCTGGTTATTAATCCATTCTCAGATGTATAACTGGCAAAAATATTCTCCCACTATGTGGGCTGCCTTCAACCAGGTGATCACTTCATTTTTTGTGCAAAAGCTTTTTTAATTTCATGTATTCCCATTTGTCAATGCTTTCTTTAAGTTGCCAGGTCATTTGACTTCACATTAGAGAGTCACTATGGAGGCATATTAATTTCTGTGTATTTCTGTAATTTCCTGCATCACTTCAAAGTTTCAGGTTTTACATTGAGATCCTTAATCCACTTTGAGCTGATACTTGTACAGAGTGAAAGGCATGGATCTAGCTTCAGTTTTCTGCATGCAGATATGCAGTTTTCCAGGCAAAACTGTTTTGAGAGGCTTTTTCTCTCTTGTATGTTTTGGAAGTCTTTGTCAAAAATCAGGTGGTCGTAACTGTGTGGATTCATATCTGGGTCTTCTATGCTGTTCCACCAGTCTTCACATCTGTTTGTGTGCCTGTACCATGCTGTTTTTATGTTACTATGGCATTGCAGTATTGTTTGAAATCAGGTATTATGATACCTCCAACACTAAACCCCAAACAAGCAAGAGAGAAATAAAAATAAGGGCTTAAATCAACAAAATAATTACCAAAAGAACCAAAGTATCAATGAAACAAAAAGCTGGTTCCTTGAAAAGATAAATGATATTGATAAATCCATAGCCAATCTGACTAAAATGAGGAAGGAAAAGATGCAAACTAATAAAATTTAAAATGAACAAGGGGAGATCAAAACAATCATCAAGGAAATCCAGGCAATGGCTAGGGACTACTTTGAAAACCTATATTCCAGTAAGTTATAAATCTAGAAGAAATAGACAAATTTATTGACACATTTGACCATCCAAAACTAAACCAAGAGGATATAAATCACCTAAATGGATCTATAACAAGCAATGAACTTGAAGGAACAATACTCTCCCAGAAAAGAAAAGTCCAGGACCTTATGGATTCACCACACCTTTAAAGAAGAACTAATATGAACACTCCTCAAGTTTTCTATGAAACGGAAACAGAAGAATCACTCCCACATTCATTCTATGAAGCCAGTAATCCCAAAACCAGACAAGGAAATAACAACAACAACAAAAGAGAATTACAGGCCATTTTCTTTAATGAACTTGTTGCAAAAATACTAAATAAAGTAATGGCAAACTGAATTAAAAAACATATCAGAAAGTTCATGCACTATGATCACTTTGTTTTCTTCCCAGAGATGCAGAGATGGCTCAACATATGCAAATCATTAAATGTAATACACTGTATTAACAGAACCAAAGACACAAACCTGATCATCTCAAAAAATGCAAAAAAAGCCTTCAACAAAATTCAACCTCCAAAAAAATGCAGAAAAAGCTTGCAACAATATTCAACCTCCATTCATGATTAAAATCTCTGATGAAACTAGGAACAAAAGGAATGTACATCAAATTAATACAGGCTATACATGACAAGCCTATAGCCAACATCATACTAAATGGTTAAAAATTGAAACCATTTCCTCTAAAGTCAGGAATGAGACAAGAATGTCCACTTTCTTGACTCTTATTCAGCATAGTCTTGCAATTCCTAGCCAGAACAATAGGACAGGAAGAAGAAATAAAAGGAGTACATTGAGGAAAGGAAGATGTCAAACTATCCCTAATTGCAGATGACATGATCTTATACCTAAAAGACTCCCAAAACTCCTATACTTCATAAATACTTTTAGCAAAGTAGCAGGATTTAAAATCAATTTACAAAAACCAGTAGCCTTTCTATATACCAACAATGAACAGACTGAGAAAGAACATAGACAACAATTCCATTTATGACAGCCTCAAAGACAAAGTACCTAGAAATAAAGGAAATACCTAGAAATAAAGGAAGTGAAAGGCCTCTATAATGAAAGCTATAAACCATTGAAGAAAAAAATAAAGACTATAAAAGATGGAAAGATTTCCCATGCTCATGGATTGGTAGAATCAATAATGAGAAAATGGCTATACTACCAAAAGCAATCTACATGTTCAATCCAATCTCCATCAAAATCCCAATCTCACAGAGATTGAAAAAGCAACCACACTGAGCTAAAAGAGCTCTATAGTCTTTTCATCAAAGAACATACTTCCTCCTAGTTCAGGGGAAATTTCTATCCTTATTTATCTAATTGCTATTTCCTCTTTTTTTCTATCTTTATTGCTTTTGTGGCATTCTTCTTGCTAAGATGTTCATACTTCTATTTCTGTGATATGTATTTTATATTTGTTTTCTTTTTTTTGTAGATTACTTATAGATGTGTTCTATAGTAACACTTCTTAAACTTTAATCCCATTTCAATCATACACAAAATTTGTGATCAAACTAGCAATTATTTCTATGCCACAAATTTATCATCTGAAAAATTCAAAAGTACTGGTAACTCCCTCAAGGGAATGTTGTGAATACAAGGCTTTAACTTTGATTCATCCAGAAAATCATAAATCTATAAAATGATAGAGCCAGACACATTTACTACAAAGATGACAAGCATCAATTTCTACATTCTTTTGTTATTTTAAACAATTATTGAATCTGTGCTTTTTATTAATTCATTGTATGAAATAGTGGGCTTTACTATGAGATTTCCACACTGCTTGTAGCATACTATGATTTTATTCTCTGCTCATCTCCTTTCTTTTCTTCCCTCCCTAGTTCATATGGTCCCTCCCTCCAAAGTAGATCACCCTTTAGGTTCATGCCTTTTTGTTTGTATTTATGAATCTAGATCCCAAATACAACAAAAAATATGCTATATTTGCCTCTCTGAACCTGGTGTTTTTGTTTAACATCATGGTCTCTAGTTCCATCAATTTTCCTGCAAGTAACATAATTTCATTCTTATGTGTGGCTTCAAAATACTACATTGTGTGAATATGCTACATTTTCTTTATCCATTCATCTGTTGATGGGCACTGAGGATGATTCTCGTAACTTAGCTACTGTGGATTTTTCTGCAATAAAATTGGATGTGCATGTATCTCTAATGTGTGCTGACTTACATTCATTCAGATATATGATCAGAAGTATTACCCAGAATTATATAGCAGTTCTCTTTCAGTTCCTTGAAAAACATCAATACTGATATCCAAATTGGCTGTACTAATTTACATTCCCACTAATGGTGTATAAAGATTTCTTCCCCTCCTCACCAGCATTTGTTATGATACAGTCTCAATGTTTTTTTGATAGTGAATTTAGGGGCTTGTGCTTGTCAAATATGCTCTCTACTTCTTGAGTCACACTCCCAGCCCTTAGCTTTACACATTTTTCCAATATGTCTCTCATTTTTGCCCTAGTCAGCCTGGACAACAATCCTCCTTTTTATGCTTCCTACAAATCTGGAATGACAGGCACATGACAACACACTAGACTTCTTTTATTGACTGAGATGGGGGTCTCATGAACTTTTTGCCCAGGCTAGCCTTGAGCTGCTATCTTCTAGCTCTCTGCCTCATAAGTAGCAAAATGATATGCATGAGCCACTGCATCAGGTTCAAGGTCTTATTGATTTGCATTTTCTTATAGCTGAGGATGTTGAACATTTCTTCAAAAATGTTAGCCATTTGTTCTTTTGAAAACTGATTTAATATATTTGCCTATCAATTAATTGGGTTATTTATTCCATTTAATTTTTCTCATTGTTTATATATTCTGAATATTAATTCCATATACAATAATTGCTTGCAAAAATTCTTCTTTCCCATTGTGTAGCTGTCCCATCACTTTGGTATTTGTTTCTTTTGATATGCAGAAGCTTTTTAATTTGATGCACTTTCTTTTCTGAACTCTTGTACTTATTTCCTGAGATATAGCATTCTTGTTCTGAACATAGCTACCTGCATTTATATCTCAAAGTGATTTCCTTATTTTTACTCTAGTAGTTTCAAAGTTTTAGGCCTTATATTAAATTCTTTGACACATATTTAATTGATTTATTATAAGATGAGGGACAATGGTCTAGTTTTAGTCTTCTCCATGTGGAAATCCAGCTTTCCAAGTATCATTTGTTAAAGAGGATGTCTTTTCTCCAGTGTATGTTTTGGACATCTTTCTCAAGAGTCAGATAGCTGTAGCTGTATGGGATTGTTTCTGAGACGTCTATTGTATTCCACTGATTTATGTCTCTATTTGTGTGTGAATACCATGCAGCCTTAGTTACTCTTTTATTGTTGTATCATGTGATACCTGGTATTGTGATAGCTACAGCATTTCTCTTTTTCCTTAGGATTACTATGGCTATGTGGGGTCTTTTGTACTTCCATATGAATTCTTGGATTGTTTTTTCTCTTTCTCTGAAGAATGCTGTTGGGTTTTGATGAGTATTGCACTTAATTTTTACGTAGCTTTTGGTAGTTTGGCCATTTTACAATATTAATTTTGCTGATCTAAGAACATGAAAACTCTTTCCATCTTCTATTGTCTTTCACAATATCTTTCTTTACTGTTTTATAGCTTTCATTATAGAAATGTTTTGCCTCCTTAGATAGGCTTATTTCTAGTTTTTTTTTTTTTTCATACTATTGTGAATGTGATTGTTTCCCTGATTTCTTTCTCAGCCTGTTCATTGCTGGTATATAGAAAGGGTAGTGATTTTTGTATGTTGATTATATATCCTGCTATGTTACCGAAAGTGTTAATTACATTTAAAAGTTTTTAAATGTAAAAACTTTTAAGGAGGGCAGGGTGGAGAAATGACCCAAACAATGTATACACATATAAATAAAGAAACAAAAAAAAAAGTTTTTTGGTGGAGTTTTTGAGGTCTTCTAACTATAATATCATATCATCTGAAAGAGGGATGATTTGACTTCTTCCTTTCCTATTTGTATCCCTTTATTTCTATCTCTTGCCTTATTACTCTGACTGTATTCCAACTACTATATTAAATAAGAATGGAGAGTGTGGACACCCTTGCTTCAGTCTTGATTTTATAGGAAATGGTTGCAGTTTTTTTCCCCATTTAGAACAATTGTGGCTTTAGGTTTGTTACCATAACTTTTAGTTGGTTGAGTGAAGTTAATTTGATTCCTAGTTTCTTCAGGGCTTTTCTTATAATGGGATGTTGGGATTTGTTAAATCTTGTGATTTTTGATCCTGAGACTATTTATGTTATATTGCATTTATTGATTTGTTTATGTTGAAGTGTACTTGTATCCCTTGAAAGAAACCAACTTAATCCTCATGTATGATATTTTTAATGCTTTGTTTAATTCAGTTTGCAACTATTTTTAAAAGAATTTTTACATTTATGTTCATCAAGAAAATTGGTGCATAGTTTTCTCTCTTTATGTGCCCTCATGAGTTTGGAGTCAGGGTAATATTGAATTAATAGAATAATTTAAATAGTGTTCCTTCTTTTTGTATATTATGGACTAGTTTGAGGAACATTGGTGTTAGTAATTTAAAGGTATGGTAGAATTCAGCAGTGAATCAATTCAGTCTTGGGCTCTTCATTATTAGGTAGCTATGAGTGCCTGGATCTCTTTGGTTATTTTACATTTGTTTAAGGTATTTGCATTCAATTTTAATAGATAATAAGTGGCTTAGAAATTTACCCTTTTCTTTAATATTTTCTAATTTATTGGTATATAATTTTGTCAGAACATTCACTAATGATTCTCAGGACTTCATTTGAATCTATTTTAATATCTAATTTATTAATTTGTGTCTTCATCTTACTTTTGGTTGGCTTAGCTAAGTATTTATGGATCTTGTTAATCTTTCAAAGAATCAGTTCTTTGTTTCTCTGTTTCATCATATTATTTATTATTCTTTTAGTCTTTATTTCATTGATTTCCACACTGATCTTTACTTTTCTTTCCATCTACCAATTTTGGCATGCATTTGTTCTTATTTTTCAAAAACCTTGATGTGCCTCATTAGGTTATTTATTTGGGCTCTCTGTAACACTTTTTTAATGGTACAAGGTTTGAATTTATCTCACTTGTTTTGGGTTTATTTATTCACTTATTCATATGTTCATACATTGTTTGGGTCATCTCCCCCTCATTCCCCTCTCTTTCCCTCTCCCACCCACCCCCCTCACTTCCAGGCAAAACCTGTTTTGCCCTCTTCTCTGATTTTGTTGAAGAGAAGATATAAGGAATAATAAGAAGGACATAGTATCTTTGCTGGCTTGAGACAAGGATAACTATACAGAGAGATTTCTAGCATTGCTTCCATGCACATGTGTATCATAACCCAAATTGATTCATCTCTACCAGACCTCTTGACTATTTCCTGGTCACCTTCCCATAGTGAGCTCTGACATTTTAAGGTTACTGTATTAGCTCCTTTATACTGGGCACATCACACACTTTCAAGTTTTTGGTTTTCTACCTTTCCCTATTTCTTCTGTATGTGTTCTCTTCTTAGTGTGTGATCCATGTCCAATAATATTACTGCATTTGTTTTAGGTCTAAAATCTGCATATGAGGGAGAACATAATGATTTTTGGCCTTCTGAGCCTGGCTAACTTAGCCTAGGATGATGTTCTCCAGTTCTATCCATTTACTTATGAATGACAAGATTTCATTCTTCTTCATGGCTGAGTAAAATTCCATTGAGTATAAATACTGTATTTTCTTAATCCATTCATCAGTAGTGGGGCATTTGGGTTGTTTCCATAAATTGGCTATTGTGAATGGTGCTACAATAAACATGGGTGTGCAGGCAATTTTGTAATAACTTGAGTCACATTCCTTTGGCTATATCGCTAAGGATATACCCAAATATCCTATTGGGTATTGCTGGATCATATGGCAGATCTATGTTTAGTTTTTTAAGAAGCCTCCATATTGTTTTCCAGAGTGGTTGTACTAGCTTACATTCCCACCAGCAGTGTATGAGGGTCCTTTTTCCCCACATCCTCACCAACATTTGTTGTTGGTGGTGTTTTTGATGATGGCTATTCTAAAAGGGGTGAGGTGGAATCTTAGTGAGGTTTCGATTTGCATTTCCTTTATTGCCAGAGATGAGGAACAATTTTTCATGTGTTTTTGGTCATTTGGGTTTCTTCTTTTGAAAAAGTTCTGCTTAGTTCAGGTGCCCATTTCTTTATTGGTTCATTGATTTGGGGAAAGTTTTGTTTTTTGAGCTCCCTGTATATTCTGGTTATCAGTCATTTGTCTGGTGTATAGCTGGTAAATGTATTCTCCCACTTTGTGGGTGGTCTCTTCAGTTTAGAGACCATTTCTTTTGTTGTCCAGAAGCTTTTTAATTTTATAAAGTCCCTTTTGTCCATCCTTTCTCTTACTTGCTGAGCTGCTGGTATTCTATTGAGGAAACCCTTGCCTATACCTATTGTTTCCAGAGTATTCCCTGCTCTTTTGTGTATTAGCTTCAGAGTTTCAGGTCTGATATTAAGGTCCTTGATCCATTCTGAGTTTATACTAGTACAGGGTGATAAACATGGATCTAGTTTTAGTTTTCTGCAGGCAGATAACCACTTTTCCCAGTAATATTTGTTGAAGAGGCTGTCTATTTTCCATCATATGTTTTCAGTGCCTTTGTCAAAAATAAAGTGGCCATAGCTGTGTGGATTCATATCTGGGTCCTCTATTCTGTTCCACTGGTCTTCATATCTATTTCTCTGCCAGTACCATGCTGTTTTAACTGCTATTTCTTTGAAATATAGTTTGCAGTTAGGTATTGTGATACCTCCAGCATTGCTCTTTTTGCTGAGTATTGCCTTGGCTATTCACAGTCTCTTGTGTTTTGAAATGAGCTTTAGGGTAGATTTTCAATCTCTGTCATGAATATCATTGGCATTTTGATGGTAACTGCATTAAACATGTAGATTGCTTTTGGTAGTATAACCATTTTTACAAGGGTGAGTCTACCAATCCATGAGCAAGGAAGTCTTTTTACCTTTTGCAGTCTTCTTCAATCTCTTCTTCAGTGGTTTGTAGTTCTCCTTGTAGTTGTCATTCACAACCTTTGTTAAGTTTACTCCTAGGTATTTGATTTTTTTGAGGATATTGTGAATGGAATTGTTTTCATATATTCTTTCTCAATTTGTTTATTGTTGGTGTATAGAAAAGCTAATGATTTTTGTAAGTTGATTTTGTATCCTGCCACAATGCTGAAGGTATTTATGATGTCTAGGAGTTTTTTCATAGAGTTTTTTGGTTCTTTGAGGTACAGGACCATGTTATCTGCAAATAGGAATATTTTGAGTTTCTTTACCAATTTGTATTACTTTTATTTCTTCTTGCCTTATTGCTCTGGCTAGGAATTCTAAGATTATGTTGAGCAGGAGTGGGGAGAATGGGCACCCTTGTTTCATTCCTGATTTTAGGAGAAATAGTTGCAGTTTTTCTCCATTAAGTATGATGTTGTCTATAGGTTTGTCATATACAGCCTTTACAATGTTGAGGTACATTCCTTCTATTCCTAGTTTTCTTAGAGCTTTTATCATGAAGTGGTGTTGGATCTTGTTGAAGGCTTTTTCTACATCTATTGAGATGATCAAGTGGTTTTGGTTTTTTCTTCTATTAATATGCTGTATTACATTTATAGATTTGTATGTATTGAACCACCCCGGCATCCCTGGGATGGAGCCTATTGGTCATGGTGAATGATCTTTCTGATATGTTGTTGGATTCGGTTTCCCATTATTGTATTGAGGATTTTTGCATGGATGTTCATTAAGGAGATTGGCCTATAGTTATCCTTTTTGGAGGTGTCTTTGTCTGGTTTTGGGATGAGTATAATACTGGCTTCATAGAATGAGTTAGGCAATATTCCTCCCCTTTCTTTTTCATGGAAAAGTTTAAGGAGAGTTGGTATTAGCTGTTCTTTAAAGGTTTGATAGACTTCAGCAGAGAATCCATTAGGTTCTGTAGTTTTCTTTTTTAGAGACTCTTTATTGATGCTTCAATTTCATTTTGTGTTATAGATATGTTTTGGTGGTTAATATACTCTTGATTCAGTTTTGGATCTTCATAAGTATCTAGAAATTTGTTCATTTCTTCAAGGTTTTCAAATTTACTGTAATGTAGGTTCTCAAAGTGGTGTCTGATGATTCCTTGAATTTCCATGGTGTTTGTTTTATCTCCCCTTTTGTGCTTCTGATTTTACTAATTTGGGTTTTTTCTCTACTCATTTTATTCAGGTTTGCCAGGGGTCTGTCAATCTTGTTTATTTTTTCAAAGACCCAGATTTTTGTTTCATTGATTCTTTGTATTTTTTTTCTATTTCATTAATTTTGGTCCTTATTTTTATTATTTCTCTTCTTCTGCTTGTTTTGAGTTTTGCTTGTTCTTGTTTTTTTTAGAATTCAAGATGTAGCATTAGGTCATTTATTTGAGTTTTTCTGTCCTTTTAATATATGCACTCATAGCCACTAACTTTCCTCTTAGGACTGCCTTTGCTGTGTCCCATAGGTTCTGGTAGATCGTGTTGTCATTTTCATTAACTTCCAGGAATCTTTTAATTTCCTCTTTATTTCATTGATGACCCACTGATTATTGAGCAATGTGTTGTTCAGCTTCCAATTTTTTGCATATTTTCTGCTATTTTATTGTTGAGTTCGAGTTTTAAAGCATTGTGGTCAGATAGAATGCAGGAGATAATTTCTATTTTCTTATATTTGTTGAGGCATGCTTTGTGCCCTAAGATATGATCAGTTTTGGAGAAGGTTCCATGGTCTGCTGAGAATAATGTATATAGTGTGGATATTGGATGAAATAGTCTGTAGACATCAGCTAGGTCCCTTTGATCTCTAGTTTGATTTAGTTCTTGAATTTCTTTATTGATTTTTGTTTGGATGACTTATCTATCGATGATAGGGTGTATTAATGTCTCCCAGTACCACTGTTTTGGAGTCTATATGTGCTTTCAAGTCCTTTAAAATGTGTTTGATGAAATTGGGTGTACTGAGATTGGATACATCTAGGTTGATAACTGTTATTTATTTTTGGTGTATTTCCCCTGTTATCAGTATGGAGTATCCTTCTTTATCTTGTTTGATGAATGTAAGTTGTCTGAGATAAATATTGGTACTTCTGCCAGTTTTCAGGGCCATTGCCTTGGTAAATCTTCTTCCATCCTTTCACCCTAAGCCAGTGTTTATTTCTGTCAATGAGATGGGACTCTTGTAAACAATAGATTGTTGGATCTTCTTTTTTAATCCAGTTTGCTAAATGGTATCTTTTGATGGGGGCGTTGAGTCCATTGAAATTCAGTGTTAATATTGATAGGTATATGGTGACTCCTGCCATTTAGTTGTTTTTGTTGTTTAAGGATTTGTTTGCGTGCAGGTGAATCAATGTTACTCTCAGTTTCCTTGTCTTTTCTTCTATGGTTTGATGCTGCCTGTCCTCTCATGGTTTTGTTGGCTTTCATTTTCTGTGTAAAGAATCCTTGGAGAATCTTTTATAGTGGTGGTTTGGTGGTCATATATTGTTTTAGTTTATGCATATTGTGGAAGACTTTTATTGCTCAATCAATTTTGAATGATAATTTTGTTGGGTAAAGAATCCTAGGGCTGAAGTTATTTTCATTCAGTGCCTGGTATAACTCAGTCCATGCCCTTCTGTCTTTTAAGGTTTCTTTGATTATCTGCTGTGATTTTGATGGGTTTAACTTTATATAGTATTTGTTTTTCTCTCTTATAGTCTTCAATATTCTTTCCTTATTCTCTGTGCTTGTTGTATTAATGATATTATGTGGTGGGGAAGTTCTATTTTGGTCAAGTCTGTTTGGTGTCCTGGAGGCTTCCTGTACCTGAATGGGCATAACTTTCTCTAGATTTGGGAAATTTTCTGTTATTATTTTATTGAATATATTATGAATCTGTTTTAGACCTCTTCTCTTATTTCAATGCCTATGATTCTCAGGTTTGGTCTTTTGATGGAGTTGGTGAGTTTTTGCATAGTCTTTTCTCAGGTCTTTTTTTTTTAATTCATTTATTCATATGTGCTTTTGCAGGTCTTGTGTTGTTTGACTAACTGTTCTTCAGGTTTTCCTTTAATTTTGATTTTATCTTAAAGTTCTGAGATTCTATCTTCTGCTTGTTTTATTTGTGACTTGAGGTTGCTTTGCCAGATCATGCAGGGTGGTCAGAGATATTGATTTCCTCAACTGACATCTGTGTTACCCTTCAGCTGCTTGGTCAGCTCCTCCAACAAGTTAGGGTAGTTTAAGTTTATGGTGCCCTCAGGTTCAGGAGATCAGCTCTATAGTATACCAGTTGCCCTGCTTTGGAGGTGTTTGTTTACTGGGATTTCCATGCTGGGGGCTTAGCTCTTTGCCCATTCTTTTTCTCTGGAAAAGGTTCAGTGTTCAATCAGCCCCCTCTGCTGTCAGTGTGTTTTGAGGGTTTGCTGTTTGTTTTTCAGTTTGGGTTCAGGTGCTGCTCACTGGCTTAGGAGATGAGTGCTGTGATCCACTACCTTCCCTGCTTCAGAGAGTGGCTTATCACCCACCTGCTGTCCACCTTCCTGCCTTTCCAATGCTTGTTTACTGATAGTTCCTGCTAAGATTAACTCCTTTCCCCTCCCCCTTTCTCTGGTGCACTTTCAGAATTCCTGCTCACTCTGTTGTGGTAGGTTACAGTTCATCGTTTGTTATTCAGGTTTTTTTTGGGGGGGGTCATTTTGCCCAAGGTTATGCTGGTATATCCTGGGGGTGGTTGGGGAATTTCATGTGATGCATGGCACTTACCTGTTTGGTCTGTCGAATGTCTTGCAGGCAGGTTTGGAGCTGGTGGCAGCAGCTGTGGGAGCAGTGGTAGTACTCAAGTTTTCTCACTGTAGCTTGTTGTGAGAAAGCTTTCCCCCATCTAGGTGTTCAGGGTGTTGAAGGTTTAATTCTGATTAGTGCTTTATTTCTGTTTGATGGTGGAGGAGAAGAAAAGGAAAGAAAAAAAGAAAAAAAAATCACCTCGGAGAAGGAGGGTTTTCCCTGGGCTGGACCCATCTTGCTGGCTGTGCAGTGGGTTGCAGCTGTTAGATGCAATTAAAGGCTGATTTGTGGGTCAGTCTTTGAATTTTTTTCCTTTACTTAGTTTGATGGCAGTTATTATTTTGGCTAGAAGCAGTCAGAATTACCCAAGCATTGCTCCAAAGTCTCAGGGAGGTTCTGGAATCTTAGAGCTTAGGCTATGTATTTCTGTACCCTAGTAGCTATCTTGGATTCTCCCTTAGGGTTTGAACTTGGTTCTTAAATTTGCTGGGAAGGCAACTACCACTTGAACCACAACCATACCTCTTGTTCTTTTTGCTCTGACAGTTGTATGCCAATAGCCAGATTCATTTTCTGTTGAAATGGAACCGTACAAACGGTTTGCCCAGGTTTCTCTGAAACCATACTCCTCCTGATTTCATCCTCCCAAGTAGCTAGGATTTATAGGCATGAGATTTTGGTAACCAGTTCTCTGACTTTTTCTTTTAATGTATGCAGCCACAGGTCTAAAAGTCCCTTTAGAACTTCCTTTGTAGATCCTGTAGTTTCTGGCATGTTGCATTTTCATTTCATTTCTGAGAATTAAAAGAAAAATTCCTACCCAGTTTCTTCAATGATCCACTGAGAGTTCAAAGGTGAGTTGTTACATCTCACCTTTTTATTTGTATCATTTTGGTAGGTTGTCTTGCTATTGATATTTAATTTTACTTTATTTTGAGCTCATAGGAAATAAGAAATTATTTCAATTTTCTTGTATTTGTTGAGAGTTACATTAATGCCTAAAATGTTTTCCATGGGCTGCTGAGAAGAATGTGTATTCTGCAGCAGCTGAATGGATGGAATGTTCTATAGATGCCAGTTAATTCCATTTAGTGTATAATACAGTTTAATTCTGAAGTTTCTTTGATGACTTTTTTACTGCATGAGCTATCTATTAATGAGAGTAGTATTAAATTCAATTGCTACTATTATATATAGGCCTATCTGTCCCTTTATGTCCAGTAGAGTTTTGTCTTGTCAAGGTGGTTTCATCAAAATTTGGTTCATACAAATTTATGGTTATTATTTTTTTTGGTGAATTCTTCCCTTTACTAATATACGGAGACCTTTTTTATCTCTTCTGACTAATTTTGGCTAGAAGTCTATTTTGTCCAATATGAGCATAGCCATTCCTGCCTACTTTTGACACCTACTTCCTTGGTTTTTGTTTTTCAGTCTGTGGATTTCTTTGCAAATGAGACATCTCTTGTAGACAAAAAATAATCGGATCTTATTTTTTATCTAATCAGCTAATCTGTATCTTTTAATTGGAGAAATGAGGTCATTGGCCTTTAATATTATAATAGAGAAATGTTTTTCTGATGCCTGCATTTTTTCCTACTGTTTGATTCTGTTACTGTTTGTTCTTTCCTTTTCCACCTTATTCATCACTAAGGTTACTGATTTTACATGATTGATTGTTCCCAAATTCTCATGAGATCATCTACTTCTTTCATGAAATTCCTGAGCCCTCATGTTTGTGACTCACTTCTTCCTCCTCTTTGTTTTATTTAAAGTATCTTCAGCAATGCTATTTTACTGGCTGTGAATTAATTCTCTTGGAAGATTTTATTCCTCCTTTGATTTTAAAGGATAAATTACCTGGAGATAGTGTTCCTGATTGGTAGTTACTTACTCTTAGGGCTTGTAACCTGTCATTCCTACTTTCCAAGTTTTTTTGAGTACTGCCTAGAGGTCTCATATAGTCCTGGTGTTTGTGCTTTTGTAAGTAAGTTGGCAATTTTTCTTAGAGCTTTCAATATCATTTATTTGTTCCCTAGACTTGACAATTTAAATATATTGTTTTGTGCAGAATTTCTTTTCTGGTCCAGTCTCCTGTACTTGGATGTCAAAGTATTTCCACTATTTGGGATACTTTCTGCCATAATTTTATTAAATATCTTTCTTAGGCTTTTAGTTTGTAACTCAGGTCCTTATTCTATATCATGGATTCTTAGGTTTGGTCTCTTAACTTTGTTACAGAGTTCATAAATGTTGTGTTCATGCTTTTTTCTTTGTTGCTATTGAAAGTAGTATTCCTCAACATTGTCTTCAATTCCTGGTATTTTTTCTTCTGTATGTTTTAGTCTATTGCTGATAATCTCCACAGTGTTTTTATTAGATATACTGAGTTTCTCATTTCCAACATTTTCACATTTTCTTTTCTTTTTGTCACAATCTTGAAATCCTTTCTGAAATTTTCAGATCTATATTTCTGACTTTTTGTAAATCCAGGACTTGAATTGACTTCCTTATCCCATTCATATGTTTCTTTGAATCTTTTTTTAAAATATACTTTAAAATTCTTTATCTGTAGTGTCAACTGTTTCAGTATTCATCTTCAGATGTTGGGGAGTTGTGATCATTTGGAGAGGTCATGTTGCTTGGTTTTTCATATTTCTTGTGTTTTCTGCATTATGATTTAAGTATCAATTGGAATGTATGAATCTCTTTGTTCTATTTATTGTGTTGATTGATGGACTCATTTTAGTCAAAAGTCTTATCTTGGGGTCACAATCCCTACTACCACTCAAAGGAGATAAAGCAGGCAGGAATAAACACAATGATTCCAAAATATATCAGATAGGGTTAGAGGAATGACTCAAGTGGTAAAGCATTTACTTATTAAGTCTGAGGCCTTGAGTTCAAGCCCCAATAACACCAAAAAACTAAAAATACATCAGACATACAAATGTAGTACAAATAATTGAAAATATCAAGTGAATCTCCAAGTGAAAGGAACTAGAATACTTACAGTATTAAAAATTATTATACCTAGAAGTATTAATAATTAAGTACTGAAAAACAAGGAGTGATAGAAGAAAGGAGAGAGAAAATAAAAGAGAAAGGTATGGAAGAGAATATGGAATAAAATATAAGGGAAAGTTAGAATAATGGTGAGAATGAGCAAGAGAAGATGAAATGGCCAAGCATGGTGGCTCACACCTATAATGCCAGCTACTCAGTAGTTAGAGGTAGGGAGTATCAAGGTTCTAGGTCACCCTGGACAAAAGGTTGGTGAAACCCATCTCAAACAATTAAGCTGAGCATAGTGGACAAGGCTTGTCATCCCAACTACAGTGGAAGTCTAAATGGGAGTGAAAGAAGAGACTAGTAGTCAGGAACAAGCCAGACATGTAGAGAATGAGGCCAACAGATAACTGAGAGTTACACAATAAAACAAAGAAAGGAAATTAGTCACAGAGTGTTTTTCATTCCAGTTTCACCATAAAGCAAGTGCTCCAGAATGGGGCAGCAATACAAGGTGACCTAAGGTTGATTTATGCAGAAGGGGAGATGAGGGGTGGGAAAGAAGCAATTTAAGGACTACTGGATTTTGAGAACCATCCCCTTTCAAACTCCATTGTTCACTCAGGACATAACCATAAATGGAAACAATAAGCCTTCATTAGTTCAATACCTGGTTAGCAAATTAAATTGGGTAACATATTACTGTGGTAAATAAAAACTCCAAGATATAGTACAGTCATCAGTAACCCACTCCCTTTCTGTTCATTCTTTTGCTTAGTAAACTTTCCTACCTCTGCATTCACCCTTTGTTATTAACAAAGTTCATACTTCAGTTTCATGAGACAAGAACCAAGAACACCTACTCTTCCTCTGGGTGAACGCTTAAGCCTTTAAGGTTAGGTGGAGGGCTTCTGTGCTGCACAGATCTCTCTTTTCAGGAGGATCACCATCCAGGACAGCCCAGACAAAAATTCAGACCCTATTAAAAAATAACTAGAGCATAAAGGGCTGGGAATGTGGCTCAAAGGATAGAGCATTTGCCTAGCAAATGTGAGACTGTCTAAAAAAACAAAGGTGAAATAGTGAAAAGAGAGAAAAGAAAGAAAATATCAAATCCACAACTATAATAATAAAAATGCTATTATACAAAAATGAGAAGTAAAATAATATAATGTTATACATATTATATGATGTGCATATATATACATATATATACATATGTATATATATATATATATATATATATATATATACATATATATACATCATATAAATATTCTTCCCTCCAGACTTGTCTTTTCAGTTTCCTTTGCTGGACAGAAGATTTTCCTGTTTGTTTTTCCTCTCTGAATATGTAAGAAGATAAAGCAATGTAATATGTTAAGGGAATGAGCCTGCCCTTTCTTCCTTGCAGGTTGAAATCAAGCATATTTACCTATAAGCAGGGCTTATGATACAGAGGTGTAAGGTCAGGGCTCAAATAGTCCACCTGTTTTGGTTTGTCATGGGAAATAAATTCCAAAGCAGTTTTGCTGTCCATAAGTCTCTCTGTCGCTCCGGAGGTGTGCAAAGCTGTCAAGACAATACAATTAGAAATGGCTGGGCAGGACGAGAGACTGTAATGCTCCCAATTTTCTAAGCTTAGTACAGAAAACTTACATACTTTTTGTCACCAGAGTTCAGATAGTTTGTTTTCCAAGCCCATCTCTGACACAAATGTAGGAGTCCTTATAACTCTGTAGCTCTTGTTCTGGTCTTTGAATTTGCAACTGATATCCTTCTGTCACTCCTCTCCCCTTACCTACCCAAGTAGATTCTGTTAACAAATCTAAGGCAAAGTCATTCTGCATAGGCAGCAGAGAAGGGGAAACCTGGGCTGTGAATGATTCAGTGTACAGATCTCCCATCTTGTATTTTATTGTTATAGAGAACCAGCTGGTTTATGCCTATGGATCTTCAAAGACTTGCCTTTTGTCTTTTGTTTGTAGCCCTGATTGTGGAATTTCTCTCCATTCTCTACCATTTTACTCAGTTCTGTATATTAGACTTTATTATTTCTTTTATAAATCAAAAAAGAAAACATTTCTAAATTTCATCCGAATGCTGTTTAATGTTGCCTTCTCTTGCTTTTTCTTGCTACAGGCCTCTCACGACTTCTCTAGCTTTAAAGCATGATGATGCTGTTTCAGGTTTGTGGAGATGCAGGAAAGTATCCTGCTTCTATAATCCACCCTCTTAAGCCACTGGGTGTTATATCTGCAGATCCTACTTTCCCAACTCATTGTCTTTTTCTTTTTTCCAGGTTCTCAAGCTTTTTGTCTTTGACTCCCAATGTTTTGTTTGTTTTTTAGGCAATAGGTATCATTGGAGTTTACAGCGGATTATCATTAATAATGCTTATTTATTTTATGAGAATGGTTTGTCAACACTTTGTGTAATCCTCATAATTTCTATAGCTTTAGAACAATGATTTTAGTTCATGATTTTTAGGATTATGGATTTTTTTTATGGCTGCTGTTGTTCTGGTCTGATGCACTATTGAAAATGTGAAAACCATTTCTTTGGTTTTACTTTTATTTTCTCAAATGAGATATTTTCATCTCTATTACTCAAAACTTATTTCCTAGCAATATTATGGATTGATGTTATCTTATACATCTAAGGATACCATTGAAGATGTTCCAGTTCTTAAAACCAGCACTACCCATGACATAAAAGTAAGAAAATAAATTTTTGAAGGTAAAATTGTTTATTTTAAAATTTTGTTTATCCTTAGGCTATCATTATTTGAGTTCTAAATTTCTTCTTTGGATTTCCATCACAAGCATTTGAAGTTGTTTATATTCTTTGTGTAATAAAAGGGCAATGAAAAATATTTATATGTTTTACAAGGAATATTCCCATTAAAGAACAATAAATTTAAAATTCTTTACAATTTCGTCCTTTGGTATTTCTCTCTTCATCAGCATTATTATTAAGTCAGTATGTATACATCCTCTTTTAGAAAGTGATGGGTTATAAGTCTGCCTCAATTTTCACAGTGTTTATTGTGCAAATTGGTTTGAGAACATTCTACAATTAATGTTGATAATGAGAATAAACATGCACAAAGAACAACAGATGTAATTTGAAAGTGTTTTTCATATGAACCTTATGTACAAATCCAAGTAGTATTACACATTTTCTCATGTGAAAAATTGTGTATTGAGAGGTCACATAATAATTCATAGAACTTCAAATTGATGTCCTCTGCTGTTTTTAGAAACTCAACACATAAACCCTTGATTTTCATCAAAACTAACCTATCCTTTATTCTTTACTTTTTCTTAAAAAGAAATTTTAAATTTGTTGAAACCCAGGTGATTCCAGATAGTCCTTATACTAAGAGTTACCCAATTATAACTTTACATGGAACATTATCCTTTCTTGGTTCTTATTTGTTATTCTTTCTAAAAGAAACTTATTTTTTAGTACTGACTGCTGACTGATTTGAGATCACTCATTTTCAGTTTACCCATGAGGTGATAAAAACTACGGTTTTAGCTGAAGAGCCAGAGAAATGAAATTCTTTCCTATTTCAAAATTGATCCAGGATTTAACCTTCTTATGGTGGAATCCAAAACAGCCAAATAAATAAAAGTTTCAGAATATACAAAATATACCTAAAGATAATCTTTATGTTTCTTTTTCTACTATTTTGATTTATGTTTACTTTGGGCAGTATTTACAAAAACATTTCCTAATGAATATAAGGTACTATGATACTAATTTTATTATTACAAACTTTGATAAAATAACATAATAATTTCTAATTTATTTAAGGGCCATCTGATTGCTGTATGCATTTTCTGTGCCATTTCTCTCTACCCTAATGTATCACATAGACTAATGTTAACTTTGATAATTTTGTTCCTGCTACTATTTTGATAAGAGAATGAATGGAGAAAAAAATGAGAATAAATCATAAGCACATATTATTGAAAATATGTGACAGAACATAGAATGAAGTGACAATTTAAATATTAGATATTCTGGTTCAAGTTTTTTTAAAAATAACTGGCAATGGCTGGGATCATGGCTCAAGTAGTAGAGTAGCTGCTTAGCCAACACAAGGTTGTATGCTTAAATCAAACCTAGCCAAACATTTTGGGGGCCTGGAGGTATGGCTCAAGTGGTAGAATATCTGCTGAACAAATGTGAAGCTCTGAGTTCAAACACCAATACTGACAAAAAAAAGAAATAATAATAACTAACAAATAAATACATAAAAATCCCTTGCAAAATCTCTGTGTACAAGTTGTTTGTCTAATTTAAAATGCTTTGTCTGAGAACATAGCCCCTGTCAGCTCTGCAAGAACTACCATGGACCTGTGCAGCCAAATGTTCCCTCTTTTCCTCAATGACTAGATAACATCTCTCTTCCAAAGTATTTGTACAATTTATCTCATTGTTCCAAAATTTTAAATATCTTTTGAGTTTAGAATATATTATTACATTATGCTTATTTGCCCTGACTGGCTCTCAATCATGATCCTCCTGATCTCTGCCTTCCAAGTAGCTAGGATTAGAGGTGTGAGCTACTGGTGCCTGTCTCTTTATATCTATTTTTGACTTAGCATTATTTCCTATAAGGGAAGACATTCTTGAAAGCTAGTAACTGCCATTTTCATCCTTTCCACAAATAGCACCTACAATTCTGATAATAATTCTTTATTAATATAGTTTGGTATCATAATGACTGATTTCAGTTTATCTTCTTTCTTTTTACGATTAACTATATTATAATCTCTAATTTACCATACCTTTCCAAAAATAACAGATGCATAAGCAGCGTCACACACTCTTCATTAATTAAAGTATACTCAGGATGGTGAATAACTCTGTTGCTGTATAAGAATACCAACATTACCAGTTTAAAACAAAACAAATTTAAATAAGTTCTCACAATTTTCATAGGTCAGGAGGCAAGGTACAGTATAACTGGACTTCCACACCAGATCTCACATTGCTGGAACTAAGATGTTAACTGGTGCTGCAATTGTCAACTTAATTGAAAAATCTTCTCCGAAGGTTAAAAGTTGTTGGCAGAATTTATTTCCTTACAGTCTGCTTGGGTCGTCTTGGGTCTTTTTGTTGACTGTTGTCTAGTGAAAATTGTCTAAAAGCCATGTTCAGGTTGTCTAGAAGCCACCTGCAGCTCTTCTCCATACGTTCCTCTCAGGTTATTTACATGGCCCATTTGCTTTCCTCAGAGCTTACAGGACAATATGTGATGTTCATTTACTTCATGGGAGTTATATACCAGCATATCACCTACCCTGTCTACTCTCCAACAGAGGGATTCCATTAGGTAAGTACTCCAGGAGCAAAAAAATTGAGGGACATCTCAGAATTCTGCCTGCCAACCAGGATTCAAGTGAATTACCAGACCAGAATCCTAACAGTAGGCCAAAGCTTCCTAAATAGTATGAGTTTTGCCTTTAAATTATAGTCCCTGCTGTGATATGATTTTGATGACCAATTATACTGGGAATGCGATTTCCAGGACTTCACACTGTCAATGCTAAAACTGTGTTAGACACTAGTAAACTGATGTAACCCTATTCCTTTATCCTCACTTCATAATGGTCATTGACATCCTCTCATGTGTATATGAAATAAGCAGAGCTTTGCAAGGCCATTCTGTTACAGACTTATTACATGCTTCCACTTTTGATTTTATGAATAGTGGGGAAAGTTGGAATCTTATTAATGCCAAAAAAGGGATAAGTGGCCTTTGTCCTCCAACTACCTAAGGAGACAAGTAAGTGGTAGAGACTTATGCCATTCCTTTCAATTTTATGTATTATCAATATGGTGAAAATTCTTATAGCTTCTTAAAGGGAAAGAAAGAAGCATTCGTGTAGTATGTATGCATTCTATTTCTTTCACCTTTTAGCACATTTTGGTCAGTTTGACACAGAAATAAAATTTGATTGTCAGTATATTCATATAATGGGATAAAGTTATAAAACTTTTCTCTTGTAAAAATTTTATCCATATCCTGAAAAACATCATTAAGGAAAGCACCTTAAAATGTAACTCTTTTCTTTAAGATTTCTTTATAGATAGATAGAATTGGTGCAGAAAACTGACAATAATGGAAAAACAAAGATAAAACTGGCTTGGATGGGAGAAACTAAGATGAATTACTGTGGCAACTATCAATTAATTTGGTTGACTGAATTGATAAATGAATTTACCTCTCAGATTCCTCATAAAAATGCTTGGAGGAAAAATAATGAATGAATTATAGTACTAAAGTCAGGAGAAATAAATCTCCAATGAAATACAAACAGAATCAGGATTTTGAAAACTAAAATACACAAGATCATACTAAATTTATCACTAAATATAATCCATAATGATTGCAATGTGGAATTATATGCACCAGAGAAATGGGTGTTGCAATCGCTGGATTAGGAACCACTTAGGCTTATAAATACTGAAGATCCCAAAGAGCCATCTTAACTTTTTATTGTGTAAAAATTATAGACTGATTTTTACTCTATTGCAAATTAAATTTGACAGCTTAAATATTATTTATAAAATTAGTTATATAGAAGTAACAAATTATGAATGTATCAATGTAAATTGTTGTTATGAACAATAACATTTTCTAAAATAACTTTATTTACATTACTTTATGGGATATGTAGAAGTCATTCTTTGTTAAACTGATCATTGATTGCTAGATTCCCATAGCTCTTTTTTGTACTCACTCTATTTGATGTCAGGTATAGTGAAGAAAATTGATTAGACAATTTTGAGAGAATGAATGAATATAACTTCAATCTTTAAGACCCTCTGAAAGGGTCTCAGGAAACCCAGAAATCTTCAAACGCTGTTTTGTGAACTTATGATCCTTACAGCATGAGAGAGTGGCTTCTAATACCTATAAACAAATTGAAACCACTGAGATAAGTGTAAATATCTGAGCTCCACAACAGACATATCCCATAAGTGAAAATATATGCTGTGTGACAAATAGAATCACAAAGAAGTCTGCAACTCGTATGGCCTCTTGACTGAAATAAGAGTGTCCCATGAGAATTTGGAAATAAAAATTGCACTATACTCAGTTATGAGGTCATAAATAATCTTACTAGGGTGGTAACACACTAAAACAAATTGAGAAATTAATCTCAAAATTGGTTCAGAGTCAAGAAACTTTTAAGGTCTCAGCAGTGAAAAACATTAATCCAATTTAAAAAGATAGTCCCAGCTGGTGGAGTGGCTCAAATGGTAGAGTGCCTACCTAGAAAACAAGAATCCCTGAGTTCAAACCCCAGTCACCATCACAAAGAAAAAGAAAGATAAAATTGATAGTCCCACAATTCATGATATGCTATGCCCATGTTATCATAGGACAAAATTTTAAATAATAGTGTATTTAGGGACACTAGCCACCATGAAAAGGACTCAGCATGTACTGAAGGCATACACAAATATATACAGTCATAAACTAAGGGCAAAATGAATGCTACCATCAATACATACACACTAAGATCAATATCTTTATACTCATGTTTAAAATAGCCAACACAGTAAGGTAAGAGACAGAAAGTAGGAAAAATAACATAAACATCTAAAATACTTTTGAAAATAGACAAACAAATATTATATTAATATGTAGTTAGCAGAATTACAGCATGTACACCTACATTTTTATTCACTATTAGATATAATTGTAGAGATAATGGAGAAATGAACTTAAATGTAAGTCTGAGGAATGTACTTAGAATGCAGCAGGGTGAAAATATAGAAAAGACATGCTATGGGTGATATCAAAAGACTTTGGGGGATGAGAAGAACCAGAGCACATCCTCAAAGAAGGTCAAAAGGAGAAAATATCAGGAAGGTCCTGCAATGGGGAAGGACATGGTACCTCAGATTAAAGGAGGTTAGTTCCATGAAGAATACAGCAACAATATTGATCTTCAAAGAGACACATGGGTGTCAAGATAGAGTAAAAGAAAAAAAGGAAAAACCACTCAATAGCATAGTATCCTTAGAAGACAAATGATAGCATCAAAGAACAAAGCAAAGATTAATCTACAATTCTATACAGCTAGCTAATGTAGAAGACATACCAAAGGAGTTTTAAGTTATAATCCTTGAAATAATTATGTATTTTTCTCAAGAAGAACTTAACATACAAAAAAAAGACTGTCATGGAAGGAAAAATGGTTGGGCCATTTTAGAAAATTCAAATTAACATTGAATATGGAAAGAATAATTTATTAGCATTAATCGAGTAAATAAAAAATAAAATAGTGTTCATAGGGCTAATTTTTAAAAATGCAGACATTTTCTACATTGGAAAATCAATAACATAATTCTTCAGTTAATAACAATGAAAATGTATCATTTTGTATTTGACTGACAGTTATTTAACAAATAGTGCCAAGTACAGTCCTAAACATTCTTGAAACCATTAATAAACTCATCACTCTGTGAGACAAGCTTAATTGTCTCCATTGTACAGATAAGGTAACTAAAATACACTGCAGTTTGAAACAGGCAAGAAGTAGAGACAAGATTTGAGCCCTCATAATAAGGTTCTATAATTTGCAGAGTTAGCAATTTTTATATTGGTTCTTAATTATAATTCATGTATTTTCAAAAATAATCAAATTTTCAATAAAGGGAAATTTTTATTTTACTTATTTTTTTGGTGGCACTGAGATTTTTACTCAGAGCCTCATGTTTTCTAGTCAAGCACTCTACTGATTGAGCCATGCCTCAGTCCTATTTTCTTTACTTATTTTTAAATTACAGTAATATGCTTTTTGCTTGGAGATTGATCTCATACCACAATCCTACAGTTCTTGGATAGCCTGGATTATAGTTTATGTCACCTTTCCCAGGCAGTTGGTTGAGATGGGGTTTCACTAACTTTTTTGGCTAGGATTTTCTAGAACCATGATCCTCCTAATCGCCCCCTCCCAAGTATCTGGGATTACAGGCACAGAAAAAACTTTTTAAATATGGCAAATGAATTTATCAAAACTTTGTAGAATATCAATACATAAATGTAAAATTGAGGAAAATATTTCTATTAACTATGGGGAAGGTAGATGTTGTCTCAAATTCTCAAATGTACATTTGTTAAGTATATTATAAAGACTATCTTGAATCTAACAAGAAACTCATGCTTATATGAAGGCAGAGGCATTTTCTTAGTTTTTGATGATAAAGATCTCTTAATGAAAATTTTTTCCACTGGAAGAAATCCCACATTTGTATGAATTTTGAAAGAAAATTTTGCTACTAGATACTATATACATCGTCCTCCAACAAAATTCAATAGCATTAATAAGTAATTTCAGTAAATAGTAGCTGTTACCAAATTGAATGTGAATAAACTTTTAAATATTATGAAAATATACCAAAATGCATAATAAAATACATATGTAACATTTAGGAATGGAAAGACATCAATTCTTTCCAAAAAATCCTTAAAAGCTATTTCCACTGAAATTCATAAGGGATTCAGAGTGGCGTTAATCAAAGAGAATTACCTATGAAACAAAATGCAGTTATAATACACACAAGGAAGTATTTTGAAGTGAGGCTGGATTGGAAAAAATAAGAAATGTTATTATAAACCTCTAATAAATAAAATATTGTTATCTTAATGCACAAAGGTAATATTTGACTCATAAAAGAGAAAACACAATCTAGAATGGTTGCTGCTAAAAGTTAGTGGAGAAAACATGGACATTTGGTTTCAAATGGAAAACAAAATTAATTATCCTACAGGAAGCATTTTTCTCTTTGCACACATGCAACTGAACATCATAAAAATTAAATTCTTAGAAAATAAATAACAAACCCATAGGTAAGTTAGGCTATGACATCATTAAAATAACCATAATTAATAACACAATAAATAAAATGAAAACAAAAAGTACAACTTGGGAGAACTTTCAAGCAACAAAATTCATGACAGAAAAACAATTGTAAACCATTAAATAAGCTAACACATTCCTCAGTGGAGAGCTGTAAGTAATAGAAATTAATATAATCATCATGGAGAACAATTTGTTAAAGTTTATTAAACTTAAGAATATAAGCACATATCCAAAGATAAATATGTGAAGAGGTATGCGTTTTAGAATTTTTTAAGTCTCAAAAAGTAACAAAGAAAATCCAAATGTTTTATATGTCTGGAAAAACAAACATATAACATGTCATATGGTACTTTATTACACAAATCCTACATTTTGTACTTGGATTAGATCACTATATAGTACATGGGTAGATTTTCATGTCACAATAGTGAAATGGACAATTTTCAAAAACTTTTCACCATTTATGTAAACACTTAAAAGCATTCAAATGATTACACTTATGATTTTCATATCATGGATGAAAAAGATATGATCCCTTCTTTCAAGGTATTCATTGATTATTAGATATATACTTGCAAATTAGTAATTATAAAATAGAGATTCAAATGAAATTTGAGAGAACATATCAACTTCTCTCTCTTGCCTCCTAAAATGATGAGTTTAATATATCTAGAAAACTGTACAGAAATTGTTAAGTTTAAAATAATTTTATTCTGTGTTTGGGGAACTTAGAGAAGAGAAAAGCATTAAAAGAATGTCAGATTGTTCAACTTGTTAAATTATATAATGAAATTTTTAAAATGTTCATTTCCCTTTGTTCTCCAAAACCTTGTTTCAAAATCCTTACCTTGCTGTGCCCACTAGTGCTAACCTGTCACATCATAATATTTACCTGATCCCAATAAACCCCTCACATTGAAAAATTTGCCCTAAATCAGACGCTGAAACTCATTTTGACTTTTTTCTTCTACTTTGAGACCCTGCTAAGCATCTGTCAAATTAGTTACTTACCTCCCTTACCATAGGGAGTAAGCATGGCTTCACCTTCTCTTTGGTGGTATTTTCAGAACTAGTATTTGACAGAAAACAGCCAACAGCATGAAGTGTTAGAAATAGTGATTTGAATGAACTGACTTACAGTATTTTAAAAATGAATTTCCAGAGGCAAACTTGAGTGATAGGCCAGGACCTGATTATGAAGTGGCCAATGCCTTTCTGAAGAACCTAAGTACTAACCTAAATTAGAAGCTTGCATATAAGGATGTCTTGGCTTTTGCTTCACAATGGTTTCTCTACTTTGTCTGTATGATTTCAGAAAGATCTCAAGGAAGATAAGAAAGTTAAAGTCTACTGAAAATACTAACTTCAAAATGTAAAAAGCAGAAATGATAGCATATGTGACTTCAACTACATTTAGTACAAGTTGATTGATTTACTGTTTCCATAATAGACAATTTATCATATGGAAATTAAGCATGCCATAATTTTACCTGGTAGTAAATATTAGTATTAGACATCTCCTCTTTTATAAAAGCAGTCAAAACAAGTTATATTCAAATATGTATTTTCCATGAATTTTAAAGCATATTTTTATGTCTAGTGTATTTTGCAGTATTCATGACAAATACTTCAGATATGTTTCTCAATAGTTAGAATCCAGAATAAAAACTTTAATGAGACTCCACACATAACTCTTGAAGAAATCCCATCACTACAAGAGGAAGTCTACCAAATAAAATTTTCATAAACTTTTGATTAGTATTAATATTCAGAAAAATAAAATACTAGAAATGTTACACTCTGAATATTTGTTCAGTTTGCTTCTAAGGTATATTCAAAATATGAAGAACATTGTATAATTGATCATTCAAAGAGAAGATTCTTTATTGTTCATCTGAACTTATTGGAAAATAAGTGAATGGTTGCTATAGAATTCAAAAGTCATCTGACTTGTTTAAAATTAAGCAAAGCAAATCATGAATTGTTTTAGGAATGAAGGGAGTCAAAGTGGGATTCACCACAAAGAGCACAAAGATGCCATTGGGATGGAAAAAAATTCCAAATATCAATGAGTATTTTTGCTTTCACAGTATGTGTCTATGCAAAAATATACCAAATGAAAATGACTTGAAACATATGCATTTCATTGTCTGTAAAAGACACATCAAAAATGAGTATACAAATTTATGATGACATAGAGTTATATTATTATATAATAAGTAAAAATTATAAAGTTGAATAAAAGTATTTTGTGGTCCATGGAATGACAATAACATAAATTAAACCTAGTTTTAAATTTTAACTATACTTCTTAACCATAATCTTGCTGAATATGCTAACATAGATAACTTTTATTTTATTTATCTAAAAAGAAATGCTTAAAGTAGTAATAATTACTACTCTTGACAGGTTGTTTTAATATATAACAGTGTTTGGGAAATGACCAGCAAAATTTCTTTTTAATAATGTAGACTCTCATTTAGATAAAAAAGTAGCTGCTGAAAAGGAAAAAATGTAGAAGAGAAGTTCTTCTTCTCATATTTATTGAATTTTTATTCCTTTCATGTGAAGGTGAAAACATTCAGCAATTTGAAATAAATTACTGTGGAAAAGTAACAGAAGTCTCTTTTGTCCTGGATTAGGATTGCAAAGATTTATGTAAAATATGGTTTGCTTTTGTTGTTTTTAAGTTTGCTTACCAAGAGAACTACATTTCACTGTTTTATCTTTAGTTAGTAAGTTATGTATTTTTGGTGGTACTGGGGTTTGTACTCAAGGCTTCATGTTTGTAAAGCAGGTACTCTACTGTTTGAGCCATACCTGCAATACATTTTGATTTGGTTATTTTAGAGACAGGGTCTCACAAATTATTTGCCCATTCTGCCTTCAAATCTCAGTCCTCCTGATCTCAGCTTCCCACACTGTTAAGATTTCAGGTGTGAATCACTGACACTAGATTTCAGAAAATCTCAAATAGAATGACATATTTAGTATAATAATTTAGTATATAATTTAGTGTAATGATAATAATAATTTAGTATATAATTTAGTGTAATAATTATTATCTGTTGAAATAATGTTTATATAAATAATCAACTATATTGTAGATACTTTGCACAGATAGCCATTTCTTTATAGATTATTTGTGGCTAATATGTTATATTTAACTTGTGAAAAATCCTACTAATATATTTTCCATTTTAATTTTGAAGAAACTTAAACTTATGGCTGGGAATCACATATGAGTTTTGGTCTTCAGCACAGCAAGTAACCTCCTAAAACAAGCTACATTACAAGTAGAATAAATATACATTAAATACTTATGTGTTAACACTGAAACAAAGTTTAGAGACAAAAACTTTAACAGAACATCTTTTTTTATATATATACATAATTTTATTATTGTATATTAATTATACAAAGGTGTTTCACATATGCAGATATTGTATATTGATCAGATTAACTCCCCAAATGCTCTCTCTTTTCCTCCTCCTCTCTATCTCCCTATTTTTTATCAGCTTTCAATGATTTGACTTGTACCACCTTTTTACATAGCTGCTATGTATTTTGGGATTGTTCCCTTCCATCTTTCTCTTCCTCTCTCCCCCTCCAGACAGTCTGTCCATTATAGATACATTTTTGTATATATGCATGTTTGTATATATATATGTATGTGTGTGTGTGTTTGTATATATATGTGTGTGTATATATTTCTGTGTATAGTTTATGTCTAGATTCCACATATAAGAAAGAACATGTGACCTTTGTCTGTCTGAACTTGGCTTACTTCACATAATACGATGATCTTCGGTTTCAATCATTTTCCTGCAAACACCATGATTTCGTTCTTCTTTATGGCTGGATGATAATCCACTTGGTATATATACCACATTTTCTTTATCCATTCATCTGTTGGAGGGCATTTTGTCTGTTTCCACAGCTTGGCTATTGTGAACAGTTCTGTAATAAACATGGGTGTAAAACAGTCCATATTGTATCCCCTGGCTTATGCTCTTTTGCACATATGCCCAAGAGTGGTATCACCAGGTCATACGCTAGTTCTATTTTAATAGGACATCTTCATGAATCAGAATAACTGGTATCAAAAAAATGTCAGCTAGCATTTATTGCATATATATTGTGCAAAATACCATTCTAATCACTTTCCATCAATGTATTAACTCATATATTCCTCAAAACAACAAATCTATTTTTATCTCTATTTTATACACACATACAAACTGAGTCATAGTCTGGTGATATTTCATGATATAAAGATCAGGTGACTAAGAAGAAAACTCTTCACTGAGACATGGAATTTTAGATGGTTATGGAAACCAAGGTAGAGGTGGATTGATAGAAGGAATGGAATGGATTTAGCATGTTAGATGGTAGACTAATTTAAAAATGTAAATCAGAAGTATAGACTAACTGAACTGATTAAGAAAAAAAGACAAGATAAATATAGAAGTATAGTTTCTTAATTAGAACTTATCCTGATTAAAAAATATTTTTGATATGATTGAAGTGCTTCATATGCATGAATGAGTACAGAATAATAAAACCTGACAAAATTGATTTAAAAGGATATGGAAAGGGAGAAAAAGAAAGAGTAATAGAGGGGGTGAGTTTGATCAAAGTACATTGTATGAATGTATGGAAATATCACTATATAACAACTAATATATGGTAACGAAATACAGCTAGAAAAAAAATGAAAAGTTTGGCCTTGAAGTAATTTGAAATGTCATTGAATTTTATTTTGCTTATACAAAAAAATTACAATTCTAAAATTTCTTAAAATTCTATCATTTCATTCTTTAAACTCTATCATTTCACAGATGAAATATTGAAGCACAGATTGTTGAGCTAGGGATTAACAAAATTGACTTCAAATCCATCCATTTCAGTAATATATTAATCTTATTTTAATACAATTATTTCCATTATTATTGCTGTTATTATATTAAAATACCAGTAGAAATATTAAACATGTAAAGGAAATAGAAATGTGTTCATCCACACCTAATTAAGTTTATTTTGTATATGCATTTGTAAGGTAACTAAAAATTTTTCTTCTTTTCTTCCTAATTAAATAAATTTTAAACTAAGTAATTAATAATAAGCCTAAAGGATATATTACAGACATTTAGGATTATGTAATTTTATATATAAATTTTCTTTTCATTTTAGTGTGTTGGAATTAACTAATTTATTTTGAGCACATGAAAGTCATGTAAGCTTCATTATAAGCAAAGGCAAATATCTCAACATAAATTAATTGTTTTCAAAATAATCTGAAAATATAAGGAAAGAAATTGAATCGCACCATAATATCGACAATGAATTCCAGAGAATCTCAGTACATCATGAAATTTAATTCATATAAAGATTTCTGGACATTATTGCTTTTTCACTATAAAGACTACTCATAATCTTTGCATTTCCAATATCCCAGAGACTTTTTGTCCAGGGTCTTATAATATTTCTCTTAGGGAAGAATAGATTATCTGGTCTTACTTCCTGTTTTCTATGAGATACTTTTTGTATGAAACTGAAGTAATTAATAGTCCATTAACTATAAATGATGCAGTAGCAATTTTATTTCAGGAGATTTGTCACAGAAGCTGGATTTTTTCTCTTCAGAATCAAAAGATTATTCTTCACACAAATTTCCAGTGTTACTCAACCAGCTTTTATCAACAAAACATCTGGAAAAGTTACTTAAAATCATGGAATCAATATCCATCAAAGATATTATGAATCATTTCATCTGAGGCTGGGGCTTAAAGATTAAGGTTTTTAAAAATAATTTGCACGTTTTGGTAATAACATTATGAAAGCTCATTCAGAAACAATAATTTTTTATTATTTAGAACAAGACATTATTATTTAACAAATGTAGTTCTATTCATGCAAAGTTATTCTCAGTAGCTCTAAATTTACTTAATAGGGGAAATAACATATAAGCAAGAGTAGAAAGAACAAAATTACTTTCTATCATGTCTGCAACTTTGTGGCTGGAGGAAGAAACAAAATGTAGACTAAATTCCCGAGTTTTCCTGCTTGATTGTAATATCAGACTAAGGAACTAAGTAATTTTAGACAGTTAAATTCTACCCACTGACAATCCTATGTATTAATTCTATTAACTTCATATTTCTTTACTTCTAATTTGCTGAGCAATATGGAATATAATGTATTTGGTAATTACTACCTGTTGATGGAAATCATTAAACCAGCAACATCATGCTGGGCACCTTTTAAAAGTGAGAGATAGAAGCTATGTATATACATACTGCTTCTCTTTTATTTTAAAAGTAGGTATTTTCAATGGGAAACTTTTTTTAAAAAATTAAAAATCTCTTATACTCTTAATAAAAATTATGCTGTAATTTACATTGACCTCCTAAACATAGAATGGTAAAAATAAAACACAGCAGAACAAATGCAAATTTTCAGCTGATAGGGAAAGAAAGATGTATAAAATCAGTAGTAAAAGCAGAGTTTTGTTTTTTCCAATGATAAGGTAGAAGTGGTAGAAAAACTACGTTGCATTATGTATGTTGGTTAGGTTAGAAGTTGCTTGTATACTGTTTTTGAATTAGAAGTTTTGGTAGATAATTCAAATTTCTACATTCTGACAAAAGAGGAAGACATTACAAGCAGAAAAACAGTACACATAATTCAAATAGTTTAAAGTGCTTATTGGGAAAAATAATGTGATAATTCCCTGTATTAAGTGACCCAGTTCCTGGGCCAGTTTGCTTTTTTTTTTTTCATTTATTCATATGTGCATACAATGTTTGGGTCATTTCTCCCCACTCCCCCTCACCTCCTACATTCCCCCTACCCCCTCGCTTCCAGGCAGAAACCATTCTGCCCTTATCTCTAATTTTGTTGAAGAGAGAGTATAAACAATAACAACAAGGACAAAGAATTTTTGCTAGTTGAGATAAGGATAGCTATACAGGGAGATTCCTAGCATTGTTTCCATGTACAAATGTGTTACATTCTAAGTTGATTCTTCTCAAACTGACCTTTTCTCTAGTTCCTGATCCCCTTCTCCTATTGGCCTCTGTTGCTTTAAAGTTTCTGCATTAGTTCTTTTGCATTGAGGACATCAAACACTGTCATGTTTTTTGGGTTTCTTACCTATTCTCATACCTCCCTTGTGTGCTCTCACCTTATCATTTGATGAAAGTCCAATCACCTTGCTGTATTTGCCCTTGATCTAAAGTCCACATATGAAGGATAACATATGATTATTGGTCTTCTGAGCCTGTCTAAACTCGCTCAGAATGATTTTCTCTAGTTCCATCCATTTACTTGCTATCTAAACATAGATCTGCCATATGATCCAGCAATCCCACTCCTGGGGAAATACCCAAAGGGATGTGACACATGTTACTCCAGAGGCACCTGCACACCCATGTTTATTGCACATTATTCACAATAGCCAAGTTATGGAAACAACCAAGGTGCCCCACTACTGACGAATGAATTAAGAAAATGTGGTATCTATACACAATGGAATTCTACTCAGCCGTGAAGAAAAATGAAATCTTATCATTTGCCAGTTTGCTTTTAATGAAGTCTCTTGAAAGGTTTGCTGTTTCTAAAAGAAGTGATTTTGGATTCAAAATCCAAAGTATACAAAAGTTTATTTTGTATACAAAGTCCACTTATTTCGGTTTTCTCTATTGAAATCCATAGTGAAGTATTGAGTTTGCTATTTATATATTCTAAACCACTTGGTCTGTGTCATTTATTTGTTGTGTTAAGAACACTTCTACTTCTTGACTATTTGCCACCTTAAGGAACTTTAGGATTGGCAGTGTCAAACTTTCTTCTTTAGGACTTGATTACACTTTGGCTACAATAAGCAGTGGAGAAAAGGTAAATATATTATTTAGGAAGATCTTAGAACTCTTGAATAAACTATCATCAGTTTGAATATCAGCATATTATTTCTTATTGGGAATAAAAAGGGAAATATGAGGGTTGTATAAACCCATCTCAGGTATAACTAATTAAAAATACTTACTTGTTAATTATTTCAGTAATGAAAACTGATCATAGAAAAACTAATTTAGTATATCTATTCTATTGAGAAATTTCATCTCAACTGATTTAAAGAATTGTTCAAAATATGATTCATCTGACAGGAGTGCTATTTTCCCAGAAATAACTCTAGGTTACTGTAAAAAAAATGTTTGGCTGTTAAGAAACAGAGAAATAAAATTAAAGAACTTCATAGAAAATGAAGAGGGTTTTGACTGCCCTAGGCTATGATAATGGGCTTCATGCCAAGTTTATAAAAGAGAACACTCTATGAAATGTCTTGCTAATAAAAAAGGACTTCCAAAGAAGTTATGACTTGAGATACCCTTTGAAGATTCATGTGTAACACTCTTGCCCTTTTCGAAGAGTCCAAGTAATTCTTTTATGATTTCTCATTTCCTATAACATTTTTCTGTAGCCAGCATATTTGAAACGTTAAACTGGACAGTTGGTATTTAGCATAAGCAAAAAATATAGGAAATAATACAAAAGAATTAAATTTTTCATCTGCATAATTGTACCAAGCATTTAAAATCGGTTGGTGAAACATGATTTTTAATATAATTATTCATACACACTGTTTCATATGTAAACTGAGATCATTTACAAATATAAATTATGTTGGTGGAAGCAAAGGATTTTATGACTAGAGTATTCCATTAAGGTCATGCTATAAACAGAAGATACTTCCTCAAAGGAGTATAATTAACTTACTAAAACAAGATTCTAGTTAAGAAGGGGATTTGTCCAAGCCAGTTTTCTTTCACCTTTAAAGGAAATGAATATATCTAGAGAAAGATAGCATCATTAGATTAGTTTCTCAGTTGGTGCTGATAGTATTTCACATGCAATGTTTGATATTCATTAAGAATAATAATGAAAAATTAAAACCAATGTGATCTAAAAGCATGTCAAATGGAAGCAAAACAGAACAAGATGGCATTATAGGGTGAAATATATATAAATACACATGATCATTGTCCTCAGCAATTTGTAGTAAAAAATTTTTAGTCTATTATAAAAAGTTGTAAATTTGAATAAGAATAAAAGTTGAAGGTAAATATCCTGTAATTTTCTCTCTCAGTTCATTTGGAATACTATATAACAATACCATAAACTTACTAGTTTATAAACAATAAGGATTTATTTCTCACACTTATGAAGACTGGGAAGACCAAAATCAAGGCAAATTGGCCCTTGGTAAAGGGCTGCTTTCTGCTTCATACATAGTGCTGTTTAGCTGTGTCCTTACATGGTAGAATGTGGAAAGGCAGATTTGACTCCTTTCCATAAGGGCACTAATCCTACTTCTGAAGACTCAGTCCTCACAACCTAATCATTTCCCAAAAACCCTACCTTCTAATTCCATCTCACTGGTCTTTAGGTTTCAACATATATATTTGGGGGACACAAAACTTCAGATCCTAGTAGTTGCAACAGAATTGGTAGATTAGACACTGCTTCAAACAGAATTTTTAAACTTGGAGATAAGTCAGAAGAAAGTTCTCATATAGAAGAATTAAAAATAGAGAAAAGAACATGAGACATTTACATCAGTCAAAATCACTTATGAATCTCATTGGACAGAAATAGTAGGAACTCTGTGACCTGGCTTTGGAGTAAGTCCCTTGGCTAGCCAATCTGATAGTCCTGCTTCTGCTTTCATAGAGTTGCTTCTCCCTATCCTTTGCAGTGTGGGGAAACAAACCCAGAGCCTTGTGCATGCCAAGCAAATGCTCTACCACTGAGCCACCCTTCTAACTAGAGTTACCTGATGTTGTATGTTGGTGTTGTTAGAAAAGATTAATTATATTAATATATGACCCAAGAGTATTTGACTTGGGTTTTGCATGCTAAATAATGCACCCCATAGAATCCACACTCTATTTCTAGAAGCTGGAAAAGGCATAGAACGTGTTCTAACCTATACTTTCCATGATGAACATAGCCATTCAGACTTATTTTGGACTCTATTTTCCAGCACTCAGAGAATAAATTTGTCCTTTTAAGTAACTAAATTTGTAATCATTTGTTATACCAACAATTAGCAACTCATAGAGAACAATATGCAGTAACTGATAATATTAAGGGATCATGTCTTCTGTGCTATGATATAGTTGATATTCTTACAAAATTGTGTTATAAGAATATGATTGTATGCATATTCATTAGGAAACATGATAAGCAACATTTTTTAACAAAATATTCATCTTTATACTCTTCTTGTTTTCTTCAATTTTACAGACCAACAACTAAAAACTGCCTTTTACAAGGTGTCCTCAGTAGTGGGAGCTCCTCACAGGCCAACCATTTAGGTTTACTTGAGAGTACCTCTGCTATAACACTGAAAACATATCTGGGGATCCTAGCCAAATCTGTAATGCCACATTATCACTGTCCTGGATCCTTGATTCATCTTTCCTAGTGGATTATATTTTTTTAAATAAGCATACCTACATGAGAACCAAGGGATCATGAATAAAGTTTAGGAATTCATGAACTTCATTAAGTATATTTTGTATTTTTATTTTCACTATACTTTCATTAATATATAGTGATCCTTTGAATTTATGAACTCACACAACAAATAAAACTCATTTTAACAATAAAGTTGCTTGTCACTAATAGAATTCACATATATTTTGTATCATATTAGAGTTGTAAATATTTTGAAATATATTTCCTTTTTATCATTCTTTAAAAAGCAGGGGAAAATTTAGACACAGAACTATATATTAACATTTAATAGCTTAATAACGGAACACATGTTTCTGACTTTTCAAATTTAAAAATATTTTTTTACAAGGAGTTCACTTCATCAGATTGACAAAAGGGTTCTTGGCACCAAAAGGTTAAGAATGGAATTACTGTACTAAAAATGGAGGCAGCAGCAGGATCTGTTTGCATAACTGATATCTCTGTCAAATTTAGAACTGATGGATTTTATACCTTGTAATATAGATCACCTTTCTAGATAAAATTGGGAGAAATATGTTAGAATGACAGATGAATAGTCTTGTATAAAGAGAGAAATTAATGATAGACACATGCCTAAGCTTTGAATGATATGAACAGACATATAGATCAAAAAGACCCCAAAGGAATATTCAAGGACAAAAATCAAGTCTTAGCAACTGATGTAATTCAGTTATAGAGGTTTAGGAATGCCGTAAAAGTAGGCAAGACGGGAAGAAATTATTCTGTAAGCAAATGTGTACAAATTGAAAATCCATGATTTTTCTTTAGGCCAGATTGTATAGCATGAAGAAGAGATGTGCTACTTAGGGGAAAGTAAATGCTGTGACTTAGTAAGCAAAAAACATAATTAGGGAAGCTAGAAAATTAACATCCTCAAGAATAGAAATTCCCAAAGATGATAACTTCTAAGGACTCTTTGTTCTCAATGTTTGTCAAGTCCAAAGCACCCAGCCTCTAGTATAAACGATGGCAGAAAATGAGTGTCATAGGATTTAATTATTCATGTTTACTTTAAAATTAATAAAGCCTAAAAGAACTGGAAAAAAAAAATTTTGGATTAAAGACTCAAAGGGAATAGTAAGAAAATTGAGTTTCTAGAAGCAAAGCATTGATTGAATTTATAGTGACCTTTTTATTTCAATAGGTATAAAAATCTGATCAAACATTTGGCCAATTGAATAACAAAACTAGAAATTATTACAGGATAGGCAACAAACAGAGAATGTATTAGCATGCTAGTTAAAATTTCTTAGAAATCTGAATAAATTATATATAAATGTAATACTATCTATTCTAGTCAGAATACTTAGATTGTGAATTAATTTTTCTATTGGAGCTTCCAGGAGATCTCCAAAGTGTGACAATGCTTTAGATCTTTGGATATAGTAATGAATATGGATATGATCACTACAAACTTTATAATATAGTAAAGACATTAATAAATCCTGTCTGCAGTAGTCAATATTCCAGTCTGACTTTTGTGAAACCTAAATGTGGCAAGGAATATTACAATACAGTTCAAACAAGGCTTAAATCCATTTGCCTTAGCCATAAACCAAGAAATGTTAGCAAAGAGGAACTTGAGCAAAGGTTATAGACATTTAAAAACGATTTTATGTCATTACTATTGAGGCAAAACTGTTGGTACCCAATGGTATTCCCATAAGATGGTAGATAGTGAAAACAGACAGCTTTGGTCACCATTTTCAGGACTCTACAGAAATATTCAGTAAATTCATAATAGAAATTCCTGATGTTATGTTGAATTTTAGAGTAGCTAGGTCTAGTTAATGGCCATTTTCTGAACAAAAGAGAATTTTGTTCAGAATTTTATTCTGGAATTAACGAATAAAGTCAGGAGAAACACCTTGGGTCAACTATTGTTGATATTGAACTCCTTTAGTGGGAAAGAAGATGTGGAGCTATTGGCAGAGTCAAGTAACTGGTCGTTGCTTATGCAAATAGACATAAAGAAGAAATGCATACTGACCGAACTGAGGAATTCTGATCAAAATTTTTGCCATAAAAAGTAAGACAATTCATCATTAATTAAAGCTTCTTTATTCATAGTTATTGTGGAATACTTTAAGAGACCCAGTAAGTTCAGTATAACTGGTTAACCTCAGTAACCTTGGGGTAGACAGGATAGCAATTATGTGGTGTATACTCTTCTCATGGAAGGTCATTTGATTCCAAGTTAGGCACAGAAAAATTGAACATATGTAAGGCTGTTCCTATAACACAATTGTTACTGAGTTTTTTTAGTCCCTTATAGATTTTGAACATTAAGGTCTTCTCAGATATACAGTTTGCAAGTTTTCTCCCATTCTGTTCAGTTTTTTTTTACTTTCTTTAGGGGTAGTGCTCAAGGTTGAACTCATGGCACACCACTTGCTGTGCAAGTGCCCTGCTACTTGAGCCATGTCCCTGAGTCCTTTTGCTTTTACTTTGTTTTTCAGATTTGGTTTCCAGCTGACTTTTCCTGGTTGACCTCACACTGTGATCCTCCTACCTCCACCTCCTGAGTAACTAGGACCACAGATATGGCCATCACACACTACTTGCTTTTGAAACAGCATCTTTCTAACATTTTTGCCTAAACTAGACTCAAACTGTGATTGTTTTGTCTCCACCACACAAGTAGATTGGATCACAGGAGTGCACCACCAGCTACTCACAGCTGCCTCTTCACTTTCTCGCTTCTTGTTTTGTGTAGTTCTTTTTATTTTGATACATCCCATTTTCTTTTCTTTTGCTTTTGTTGCATTTCAAGGTTAATTTTTTTTAATTACCCCATAAGGGAGTTTCCTCTATGCTTTATTCTAATACTGTTGCAGTTTTCAAGTCTTTAATGCATTTTGAGTTGATTTTTATATATGATGTATACAAGATCCAAATTCATTTTTTACATGTAGGTAGACAGTTTTCCCAATACCATTAATTGTAAATTCTTGTCACCTTTGTGGAAAATTAATTGTCCTTAAATGCATGGGTTTGTACCACTGTCTTTTCAAACACACCTTAAAGTTGATCCTGAATAATATTGACACAAATGTGTCCAATACATAAACCTGGGTAGACTAGGTGTAGACTATGCTTTCCATCATGACTAGATTCCCTGCATTCTTTATATTTTTCAACATAAGAAGCTACTTTCCTTTTAGAGCTTTTAAACAGTGAAAAGACAAATTCTCTTCAGACCAAATGAGAAGTGAATTTTAATTTATAGTTCAATCACCTTGTCCTTTTTGCTATTAAATCTCTGGAGTATATTTTCCAAATAAGAGAGCCTACCAGATAAATAATTTCTAAGAAAATTATAATGACAGATAAATTAATAATCTGATTTTCAGAGGAGAGCCCTGCTCTATCTGTATTTTAAGTATGAGTTATAGAATAAGATAAAAGGTCAACTGTTGATTTCACATATAAATTTTAGAAATAACTGCTTCTAATCAACAGGTTATATTCTGTCTAGTAGTTTCCTACTGTTTTCCTTTTTTAACATTTTGGACTCCTCATTTAATTGTTAACATATTGTCAGAAACCAAAAGGCAATCTATAGGAGGAATTCCTTTTAACTTTAAGCAGAACTGTACCACAGGAACTCATTTTTGATTTGTAGCATATAGCTAGAATGAGATTTAATTAGAATTTCAATTATAAATGTACTAGAATTAAAGCTAGGATAATAGTTAAGAGTGAATATATTACTTGAAATAATTCAAACATAATGAGTTATAATATTATGGACTAATGCACCCACACATTCCTAGCATCTACTGGGAAATGATTGAAAGCAGCTGGAAAACAGCTACCCTTTGAGATAGGTGACAATAGGAAAGCACTGAGTTTTCATATTTTAAAAGGGTATGAGGATAATCTTTGTAAGTGGAACAAAGGGAAAGAATGTCTACTCTAGTGGGCCAAGTGCCCAGGGGGGAATGTGGATGGTATGCTGTTGTAATGGATTAAGAGTGAGTCAAAAAAAGTGAATGAATTTACAAAAACAACAGAAACTGTGGTTTCAATTGAGACAAGATAGATAGAATCTTAATTATTAAACTCAAGTAGCAAAAATGCTTTGTCTTTCTTATTATGCTTATGTCTTTTCTTCAACAATATTAGGGATAAGGGCAGAACAAGTTCTGCCTTGAAGCGAGTTGGTGTAGGGGGAGAGGGTTGGGGCAGGGGACAGGGGGCAGAAATGATCCAAACAATGCATGCACATGTGAATAAATGAATAAAAATATACAAAGGGTCTTGAAAAGCACAAAAGATTCAGCAAGTTTTTTATGCAGAAGCAATACAGAAGCAGAAGGGAGCAGAGATGAAAGAATGAAAGTCTCAGAAAACATAATTTAATTATTACTGGACTCAAAACCAAACACATTTGTAGTCTATCCAAACAGAGGTCCTGGAGTCTGCACAGTGCATATCCAAGGGGGAGGTTCTCTTTTCTTCTCAGCATTTGATCACAATACACTGCATGGAAGCCACTGCATAAAGACTCTGAGACTACAGAGTTTTTAAGGATCAGAAGTCCCTGTTTCATTGGGTGTCTGGGAAAACACAGCAAGGATCAATTGGGTGTTTGTTTGGTTAATACTGACCAAGAAAACTGATTTAGTTAAGAGGGAACTCTGAATTAGAGAGGTAGATAGTTCCACAGGGGGAACCCGGCCAGAGTCACAGTAGGGAGAGGAAACCACTTCTCAACTGGACAAAACTCTTGGAGGCAGAAAATTATTGGAGACAGACCACTAATATGTTTCATCAGGGGCTATCACTAGGCCTCTCCACAAAACAAACCCTCAGTTGTTAGTTGAACTAAAAGGAAAAAAGGAAAAAACAAAATGACACACAGAGTGCCTCATAGACTGCCCTACTGGGTAAAAAAAAATCCCAGTATGCTATAATCCACAGTTTCAATGCAACCCACAAGATTAGCATGCTTAGAAGGCTGGAATCCTATCTTCCTTTTAAATTAAAGACAATTATTTTCCTTCCTTTTGTTCCTTTTTTGATTGTTTATTTTACTATACAGACTTTTTAAGCAAGATTGATTTAAATATTCACACATAAATTTTTATTCTATTTTTATACAATTTCCTTAGTCCTATTCTTTGTTTTTGTTCTTCCTGCACATGATTTCTTCCTTTAACTTATTCTTTAAGATAGTAAAAAACAATCAATTAGGAAAGCAAAAGTGTACCTGAAAGGTTAGGCAGGTTGTTGGAAAGTGTCAAACTCCTGTGGGAAGCTGTCAGGCTTGGAGTTTTGTCTAGTAGGATGGAGTTACTGAATGCTATGAAACTGAGGACCTTTCCTTTGTGGCTTATTCCAAAAGGTTTGGCCACTGAGCGAAGGCTGCCTTGGTATGGGAAGGCATGTGCCTGCATAACTGATTAGACCATCTAACTAGAGTCTCTTTGTCTTCCCCATATGAGCCTCTTTGCCCTTGCCAGTTTAAATTGGTATGGGGAATGAGCTCTTCAAGTATATTAGGATATTATCTTGATCATTGATCCAGGATGTGGATCGCTATAGTAATTATTGATACAGGGTTTTTTTAAAATTATCATATTATTATTGTACTAGGTATACATTGTGACATTTATAAAAGTTCTTTAATATATCATAATTGAATTCACTTACTTCATCATTCTCCTTTATCCCCCTCCTCCCCTATTCCTGGAATAATTTCAACATATCATATTTTTCCATTTTCATACATGAATACATAATATTTCCACTAGGGATATCTGGGAGATTTTAGGATAAAGTATTATAGTCTACACTATTTCCCATTCCTGCTCATGTCTTTTTTATCTGCCTGTATTCCACATTGAGAGTTTAGGATCTTGAAATCATTGAGGGATGTGGGCAGTGAGCTTACACTGACTTCTTCCTGCTGACAAGTGATGGGGAACACAGTGTCTTGTTCTCTATCAGCTGTAACATATCTGAAGCACTGAGGCCTACATCTGGGGAGAGAACATTAACATGTTACAGCTACCAGGCTGGACTGAGGGCCCAAGCCCAGAATCTCTGAATCATTTGACTTCCACAGCATTTTTCCCACCCTGGGAGGGTAAACTTTGGGCAGGGTTGTAAATCAATGTGACTCTTGGAAAAGCACTCAGCATGTGTTTGCTGCCAGATGAAATGGAAAGACTTGAGTCCAGACCCTCCAAATCATGAGACTTTCATAGAATTCTCCTCCCCACAGAGAGGCAAACTATAAGGAGTTAGGAAAATGAAGATAAAGTCCAATAGACAAAGCAACTAGGTCTCTCAGTTCTCTCTTAATCAGTGAAGAACTCAGTGCTCTTTTGTTGCCCTCAATCTCTGATATATTTGGAAGGTTACTCCTAGGCATGGAAAAATGCTTCCTCTGGTATCACAAACTGGGAGGCTTTTGGAGCAAGGGGGAACCTACCTGGCTCACAAACTATAAGGTTATCTGCTGCCAGCAGTGGTTCCCAGTACACAAAGAAGGGAACCTTCTATAGTGAAAGCAGCCCAGAATTGGACAATTGACCCATTAAGAGGGTCTAGATAATTTATCCTGATGTAACCAGTTCTAGGGATGAAGCCCAGTGCCCTGAGTATTTGGGCAAATGACTGGCTACTGAGCACTACCCCCAATCTAGTAATGAGAAATTATACTCCAACCCAACTACTAAACTGTCTGAAATGAACACTGAGAATATTTCAACTGAAAGATTACAGGTAATTAAAACTTCCAACCATCTGATCTTTGCTTCAGATGTATGAATCCCAAAATAGAAACTTGAAAATATGAAAAAAGGCAACATAACTCTTGTAAAACTAAACAACTTCACAGTAACAAACACTAGCAATAGAAACAAGTGAAATTTCAAAGAATTAAAAAAATGAAACTATTAGATGAAATCTTGATACTATTAAAGGAAAGACCATTGAAAACATAGGCATAGGTAAAGTCTTTTTGTATAAGACTTTAAATGCTCAAAAAATTGACAAGTGAGATTGTATCAAGTTAAAAATCCTCTGCACATAGCAAAGGAAACAATTCCCAGAATCAAGAAACAACCCACAGAATGGGAGAAAGTATTTGGTGAGAATTAATCAGATAAAGAATTAAATCCAGCTCAAATGCTGAACACCAAAAAACAAGCAATCCAATTAATATATGGGTAAATAAATTGAACAGGTAGTTCTGAAAAGAAGGACAGATGTTGAATAAATACATGAAGAAATGCTCAACATCCTCAGCCATAAACAAAATGCAAATCCAAACAACAGTGAAATTCCATGCCACTATAGTCAGAATAGCAGTCATCAAGAAAACACTCATCAAAATCTGGTGAGAATGCAATGGAAAAAGGACACTTCTACACTTTTGATGGGAATGTATGCTAGTGTGCATACTAGTGAAAACAGTACAAAATTCCCTCAAAAAGGTAAAGATAAAATTACCATGTGAATCTGCTCTGCCACTCCTGGGCATGTGTCCAAACAAATGTAAGTGTAAGCATATGATAGAAATTCATTCACATGCATGTTAATAGTCATACTATTCACAATTGCCAAATTATGGAATCAGACAAAGTATCCATGATGAGTTGATAAATATATACATGATGGAGAATTATTCAGCAATAAAGAAAAATAACACTATGTTGTTTTCTGGAAGATGGATGAAACTTGAAATCACCATGTTAAACGAAATAAGAAAGATTTAAAAAGACTAATATTCTTTTCTTCATGCAGAATCTAGACACGCCTCCCAAATGAATGACAGACATGTAAAATAAGGAAATGTTTGGGTTTTGGAACCAGCAGGGAAGGGAAGGAGAAAGAGGGATGAATATGATTGAAGTACTTCATAACATATGTGAAAACAGAAAAGCCCTAAATTGTTTGAACAGGAGGATAAGAAAGTAATACAAACAGTGATTTTTATCAATGTGCATTATATGAATATAAGGGAATATCACAATGTGGACATTTTAAAAGGTCTCAAGGAAAACAGGAAAGTGAGGACAGAATGACTTCAATGAGACAAGACAGAATAGCTTATCCTGCCTTTTGATAATTCACAAAACTACTGCAAATGAGGGTAATATGTTGGGCAAGGGTGAATCACCCAAAGTTATTGGGTGATTAAAAAAGTAAATTAAATGATATCCAAAACCTGAGAAAACACAAAGACCACAGGCATGGAGGACATTTTTATATCTTCCTTAAGGAATGAGATAGGCATTACATGTCCTCTGAATATAGCAATCCAATTCATAGCATCAAAATGTTCTTAGCATTGGGGGTTTTCCAGATATTCCTTAGTACCTGAGTACAGTATCAAAGATCAGGATGCTTTCCAAATGAAGCACATGAACTATGCAGAATAAGAAGACAGTAGAAGGTGATTTATTAAGAAAGTAAATGTATACCTCAAGGCATGAGCTGGAGAGTTGAGAGTCAGCTACCTGAAGAGGTGAGGCTGGTGGCTGAATTAGGGCTAAATAAGCCTTATTTCTCCATTTTTTGGCAGTACTAGGGTTTGAACTCAGGACCTTATGATTGCTAGGCAGAGTCTTTACTATTTGAGCCACTCTGCCACCCACTGATTTCTCCATTTAATACCTAATTTCCTTTATTTGATGTGTCCTGTTCTGAATAATTTTGTCTTCTTTGGTTTTATTCCATATTTGAGATAGGCTCTCCCTAAAATACTAAGGCTGTTCCAAGGCTTGTGCTCTCCCTGTCTCAGCTTCCCAAGAGCTGAATTAGTAAATGTGAGCTGCCTCACTTAGTTTTCATTATTTAATTTTCAATCCTCTCTTCTTCTTCCCTTTCCCTTCTCCCCCTTTCACTAATTCATTCTGTTTCTGTCATTTAAATCACTTTTCTCTGTGTTACTTTTTCTTCCTTATCTATCTCTTACTAAAATGATTTTCCATTGATGTAAATTTTAGTTAGCAGTTTGTTTGCTGGTATCATTATTATTTTTATTTTCTCTTTCTCACTTAACCATCAGCTTAATATTTTTATTTTCTTCTCCTTTCTCATTTTCTTCATATATGTAATTCCCCCTTCCTCCTTCTGTTTTTTTCTGTATTTCTGGTACTGTTCACTAGTATTATTCCTCGTCCTCTTATTTTCATTCATTTCTAACTATATTAATCACTATCATTTTAGCTCATTTCTAACTATATTAATCACTATCATTTTAGCTCATGTATTTGTTCCTTTTACCACTAAGGTTATTGGTGTTGGTGTAGTGTAAGAGGCTCTCAAGCTGCTTTAGCTGAAAAGCACTACCTCCTTATTTAAGCCCACAAATGAACTAAGAACAAGAGAAGCTTGGCATCCCTGCCTCCATTTTGTATCTGTCTTTGCTCTAAGCTATTCTCTTTACTATCACTTTGTAATCATCTTGGATTCCAAAAAGGAAAGGACTGATAACATTTTTAAGACAAGGGACCAGAGCCACCTGGAGCTGTCCTCCTCCCAGTGAGAACAATTAATATTCCAAGCCCAAGTAATCCTCTCAAATAGGAACCATATTACTCGCTCCAGGTGATAACTTCCCAAAACTAGGACAGACTACATGCCTGACAGGTTGGGTCTTCAGCTCTGCTAGTTATGAACTCACCAGACCACCTGCCTGATCAAGACTGTTCTGTGACTAGGACTGTTTAACTATCCATACATTTTGTTCCTTGCCCCCACTTCTTTTATCTATTTAAAACTATAGTTCATGTCTGTAACACAAAGATGACTAAAGATGAGCTGAGTGCTGACTATCTCTTCCCATGGCATGTCCCAAGCTATGTAATAAACCTCTTTTCTCTGTCTTCAATGGGCATCTTTATTTTGTATTTAGGGGCAGATGGCTGGACCTGGCATATGGAATCTCAGGAGTTTGGGCCTTGGATCCAAGACTTAGGCTTCAGTAGTGATTATTTTAATCATTTATTACTATATTTTCATAGAAAATGTGTCCACTGACATTATTTGCTTTTGTGGCTCTCTAGTCTTCTCTTCCTTGAGTGGTGTTTTCAAGAAAGTCTGGCAACTGAACTACCTCCCAAGTTTAGTAGTGAGAAATTATATCTCAACCCTGCCAAAATCCAGTCCTGCCAGAAAATTGATAGTACTTCCACTGAGGGAATACAGGATATTAAAACCTCCAATCAACAATTTGTCTCCAAATATGCATATTGCAATGTAGAAACATAATAAACATGAAGAAAACAGTGCAACATCACTATTCTAAAAGTTAGCATTTCCATAACAACAAATTCTAATGATAATGAAGTGAATGGAATCCTAACAAAGAATTCAAAAAAAGATTATAAAAATGTTCAATAAAATCAAAGAGGACACAAATAAATACTTGAATGAATTCAAAGGATAAAAATAGGCAGCTGAATGAAATAAAGAAGAACAATGCAGGATATGAAAGAGGCATTCAAAGAGAATGCCTGAAAAATAATCAAATTGAAATTTCGGAAAAGAAAAGCTCAAAAAGATACATAAAAAACTCTGCTGATAGTTTTGACAATAAAATGGATCAAGTGAATTAGAATATTGAAAAAATAATCAGTATTTAAAAACAACAATGTATGGACAGGCTATCTAGGCCCTCTTGGACACCATTAAAAGACCAAATCTATGAACCATATTTAAAGAAAAAGAAGACATAGAAACCAAATATTTAGAAACAAAATCATCACAGGAAATTTTCTAAATTTTGGCAAAGAGATGTCCATCCACACACAGAAAACTATTAGAACACTAAACAGACAAGATGAGAAAAGAACTTCCTCATGTCAAACAGTAGTTAAAACATTATGAATGCAGACTAAGGAAATAATATTGCAAACTTAAAAGAGAAGTGCTAAGTACAATATAAAGACAAACCCATTAGAAAATCAGCAGAAACTCTAAAAGCCAAGTGGTATTGATTGAGGTATTTTTATCCCTGAAAATAATTACCAAGCTAGATTACTGTAACCAGAAAAGCTGCATTTCATTATTTAAGGTGAAATAAAAACCTTCAATAGTATACATAAGTTAAAGGAACTCCTGGATACTAACACAGCACTGCAGAATATACTTAAAGGAATCTTACACACAGAAGAGGAAGATAAACACAACCATGAGAATATGGGAACATATAAACCTCACTAGAAAAGTTGATTGATAAATTAAGGATTTTGATTAGAATCAAATATTATAAAAAAAGCAGAATGATCAGAGTTACTAAATATGCTTTAATAATAATCCTAAATTTTAATGGTATCAATTTTCCAAATAGAAGACACAGATTAGTGGTGTGGTTTAAAAGGAAGACCCAACAATTTGATGCCTATAAAAACCACATATCACTGCTAGATACAAAGTCAGTCTTAACGTGAAAAAATGTGAGCAAATACTCTAAGAAAATGTAATATGAAAGAAAGAAGTATGGATACTCATATCTGATAAAACAGAAAAATTATTCAAAAAGACCAAGAAGGGTCATTTTGTACTGATAACAGAGAAAACTCATCACAAGGTTATAACTATTTGTACATATTTACCAAATGTTGCTGCATACAATATCATAGAACAAACACTACATGACAGAAAGACATAGATAGACCAAAACATAATAATAGTGAGTGACATCAACAAACCATCCTGACCAATACATAGGTGATCCAGAAAAATAATCATGAAAGAAATTCAGAATTAAATGACAGAACAGGAAAAAAAAAGCTTAACAGACAACTACAGAATATTCCAACCAACACCCACAGAACATATTTTCTTCTTGTTACCCATTGGACACTTATCCATATGAGACATATTTTAGAACATAAACCAAGACTTCAGAAGCACAAGAAAAATGAAATAATTTCATGTATTTCAGCAGATAATGGAATAAAACTACCAACCAACAACATGGAAAACTACAGAAAATACACCAACACATGCACATGGAATAGCAAAGTTTTGAATAATCATTGGGTGTTTAAAGAAATACAGGAGGAAGTTAAAATGTTTCCTACAATCTAATGAAAATGAAAACACAGCATACCAGAATACATTGGACACAATGAAAGAGTTTCTAAGCGGGAAATTCATGGTTATATACCTACATTACAAAAAATACTGATCTCAATAACAAAGCTAATGTTGCACTTCAAGGACTTAAAAAGATAAGGACAAATCAATCACAAAATAAGGAAAGGAAAGAAATAATAAACATCACAGCTGAAATTAATGAAAAGAAAACTGAAAGCATAATGCAAAGAATCAGGGAAAAAATGAATTTGTGTTTAGAAAGGATAAACAAGATATAAACCCTTAAATAAACAAATCAAAATACATAAGGAGAAGGTAAAAATTGATAAGAAGTAGTCATTATAGCAGATACCATGGAAATCCATAGGATCATTAGGAAACATTTTGAAAAATTAATTTCTGATAAATTGGAATTCTATAAGAAATGAATACATTTCTAGATACACCTTGCCAACAAAATTTTTTGGAACTGAGAAATACAATAACCTAAACAAGTCAACCTGAAAATTATGGGCATTGAAGAAGAACAGTTGTAAGCCATAGGGCACATAACATATTTAATGAAGTAATAACAGAAAATTTCCCAAATCTGAAAAAAGTTTTGCCTGCTCAGGTACAGGAAGAATGCAGGATAGCAAACACATTTGACCAAAATAGAACCTCCCCATGACATATCATTAAAACAACAAGCACAGAGAACAGAGAAATAATATTGAAATTTGTAAGAGAGAAAAAACAATTAACATAAAAAGATAAATCCATCAAAATAACAGCAGTTTTCTCAATGGAAATATTAAAAGCAAGAAGAACATGGAGTCAAGAATTTTGGGCACTGAGTGAAAATAATTTCAGCCATAGGATATTCTACCCAGCAAAACTATCATTCATAATTGACAGAGAAATAAATGTCTTCACAATGAACAAAACTAAAATCATATATGACCACAAAGCCACCACTACAGAAGATTCTACAAGGAATTCTGCACACAGAAGATGAAAGCAAACAAAATCATGAGAGGATGGGAAGTGTTAAACCACAGGATAAGAAAAGACAAGGAATCAGAGAGTACCATTGAATTGGGTGAACACAATCACATCCTTAAACACCAAAAACAACTAAATAGCAGGAATCACCACATACCTATCAATATTGACACTGACTGTCAGTGGACACAGTTCATCCATTAAAGACACCATTTGGGAAACTGGCTTAAAAGGGAAGATCTAATAATCTGTTGTCCACAAGAAACCCATCTTATTGACAGAAATAAACACTGCCTTAGGGTGAAAGGCTGGAAGAAGATTCACCAAGCCAATGGTCCCTGAAAACACACAAGAGTACCAATGCTTATATCTGATAAAATAGACTTCAAACTTACATTGGTCAAAGACCCCATAGGTCAAATTGACCTAACTGATATCTTCAAAATATTTTATCCAACAACAGCACAATATACATTCTTTTCATCAGCCCAGGGAACTTTGTCCAAAAAAGATCATATCTTAGGGCACAAAGCAAACCTCAGCAAATATAAGAAAATATTCCCACCTTATTTTTAACAAAGGGGCCAATAATATACAATGGAGAAAAGACAGCTTCTTCAACAAATGCTGCCAGGAAAACTGTTTATCCATCTCCAAGAAACTTAAACTAGATCCATGTCTATTACCCTTTACTAGTATCAACTCAAAATGGATCAAGGACCTTAATATCAGACCCAAAACTCTGATGGGAGAAAATATTTGCTAGCTATACATCACACAAAGGTCTGATAACCAGAATATACAGGGAACTTAAGAAACTAAACTCTCCCAAAATCAATGAACCAATTGAGAAATGCACAACTGAACTAAACAGAACTTTCTTAAGAGAAGAAATTCAAATGGCCAAAAAATCAAATGAAAAACTGCTCACCATCTCTACCCATAAAGGAAATCCAAATCAAAACCACACTAAGATTCTACCTCACCCCTGTTAGAATAGCTATCATCAAAAACACCACCACCAACATGTGTTGGTGAGGATGTGGGGAAAAAGGAACCCTCATACTCTGCTGGTGGGAATGCAAGCTGATGGAACCACTCAAGAAAAAATTTTGGATGCTTCTTAAAAATCTAAACATAGATCTGCCATATGATACAGCAATCCCACTCCTGGGGATATACCCAAAGGAATGTGACATAGGTTACTCCAAAGGCACCTGTACACCCATGTTTATTGCATTGCAATTCACAATAGCCAAGTTACGGAAACAACCAAGATGCCCCACTACTGATGAATGGATCAAGAAAATGTGGTATTTATATACAATGGAATTTTACTCAGCCATGAAGAAGAATGAAATCTTATTATTTGCAAGTAAATGGATGGAACTGGAGAACATCATTCTGAGTGAGGTTAGCCAGACTCAGAAGACAAAAAAAATCGTATGTTCTCCTTCATATGCGGTTTTTAGATCTAGGGAAAATACAGCAATGTTGTAGGACTTGGGTACATGACAAAGGGAGAACATATACGGGAGGTATGGGTTAGATAGAAAACCCAAAACATGAAAGCATTTGATGTCCCCACCCCTGAGGAATTAGTACAGAAACCTTAAAGTAACAGAGGTCAACACAAGAAGGAGATCAGGAACCAGTGTAAAGATTATTTAGAGATGAATCAACCTGGGTTGAAACACATTTGTACATGAAAGCAATGCTAGGAATCTCTCTGTATAGCTGTCCTTATCTCAACTAGCAAAAGTGGTATGTCTTTCTTATTGTTCCTTATTTCTAGTCTTCAATGGAACTAGAGAAAAGCACAGAACAGATTCTGCCTAGAAGCGAGGGGGGAGGGGGAGAGAAGGTGGAGTTGGGGGGCAGAGGGGAGAAATGATCCAAAAAGTGTATGTACATGTGAATAAATGAATTAAAAAAACTAAAGAAAAAGGATAAATTTTAATCAGCAAAATAAAAGATGAGTGATATCAATCAATAAATAAATACCCCCATCCATTCTATCTGATCACAATGCAATAAAACTAGAACTCAACAACAAAAGCAACAGCAGAAAATATGCCAAAAACTGCAGGCTTAATAACATTGCTCAATGATCAGCGGCTCATAGAAGAAATAGGTAGGAAATCAAAATGTTCCTGGAAGCTAATGAAAATGAAAACACCACCTCCCAGAACCTATGGGACACAGCAAAGGCAGTCCTAAGAGGAAAGTTTATAGCCATGTGTGCATATATTAAAAGGACCAAAAGATCTCAAACAAAGGACCTAAGCTACATCTCTAATACCTAGAAAAAGAACTAGCAAAACCCAAAGCAAGTAGAAAGAGGGAAATTAAAAAAAAAAAAATAAGGACCGAAATTAATGAAATAGAGACCAAAAAAATTGATACAAAGAATCAATGAAACAAAAAGCTAGTTCTTTGAAAAAATAAACAAGATTGACAAGCCCCTGAAAAATCTGGCTAAAATGAAGAGAGGAAAGACCCAAATTAGTAAAATCAGAAGTGAAAAATGGGCAATAACAACAAATATGAAGGTTAACCAGGGAATCATCAGAGATTACTGTAAGAAACTCTATTCAAATAAATTGGAAAATCTTGGAGAAAAGGAAAATTTTTAGATACTTATAACCATCCAAAACTGACCCAAAAGGAAATTAACCACATAAGCAGATCTATAACATATATTGAAATTGAAGCAGCAATAATCTCCCAAAGAAGAAAATTCCAGGACCTGATGATGGATACTCTGCTGAACTCCAACAGTCCTTTAAAGAAGAACTAACACCAAAACTCCTTAAACTTTTCCAAGAAATAGAAAGGGAAGGAACTACTGCCTAACATTCTATGAAGCCAGTATTATACTCATACCAAAACAGACAAGGACATATCCAAAAAGGAGAACTACAGGACAATCTCCTAAATGAACTCTGATGCAAAAATCCTCAGTAATATAATGGCAAACTGACTCCAACAACATCAGAAAGATCATTCACATGACCAAGTCAGCTTCATCCTAGGGAATGAAGGGATGGTTCAACATACACAAATCAATAAATGTAATACAGCACAAAGACAAAAACTACTTGATCATCTCAATGGTGCAGAAATAGTTTTTGATAAGATTCAACATCATTTCATGATAAAAGCTCTAAGAAAACTAGGAATAGAAAGAATGTACCTCAATGTTATAAAGGCTATATATAACAAACCAATAGCCAACATCACACTCAATGGGGAAAAACTGAAACTGTTTCCTTTAAAGTCAGGAACAAGACAAGGATGCCCACTCTTCCCAATACTATTCAACATAGTCCTAGAATCCCTAGCCAGAGAAATAAGTCAAGAAGAAGAAATAAAAGGAATACAAATAGGTAAAGAAATTCAAAGTATCTCTATTTGCAGATGACATGATATTGTACTACAAATACCCAAAGAATTCCTAGATACAATAAACATCTTTAGCAACGTAGCAGGATACAAAATCAACTTACAAAAATTAGTAGCCTTTCTATAAACCAACAATGAACAAATTGAGAAAGAATATAGGAAATCAATTCCATTTACAATAGCCTCAGAAAAATCAAATACCTAGAAATAGACTTAAGAAAGGATATAAA